>NC_090649.1:231471894-231609394 GCF_040937935.1 Hyperolius riggenbachi
GTTCATTCTGGAGCTTTATGATCTATTTGCCAAACTGACATGCCTGGGAACCTTTAATGTCAGAAGGCCCTCATCTGAATTATAATGGCAGCTTAATAACAGAATGACAGGTATTCTTACAGCACCAAGGTCTAAAACAGAATCACATTTCTAGAAAGCGAATTACAGAGATCACAAAGAGTGCCTTATGAAATTTTCCGATGGTTGCATCAGTGTGGTAAATTTATGCAGTTATTGGAAACCTGCTACTTTGCCACAGTAATCCCAGTAAAAATGATGAAAATTTATATTAGTTGTCATGTAATCCTGGAACCTGATTGGAAAGCCGGGTTCAGTGTTACAAGAAAAGTGCAGTGGAGATGTGAGAATGTGACAGGATGTTCTATGATCTGAAAACTTCTATGAAGATGATTAATGAACATGAAATAATTCTAATGTGTTAGCATGAAGATCATTTCATTGAAGGGTATATAAATAATAATCACGAAGAAGAGAGATTAAATGGCATTAGGTTCTTAGCTAAAACAGATGACAATTTATAAGCACAGCTGTTGTTTGCACCAATCCATGCTGGAGGATTTAATGTAAGTCTTTTTCTCTCTCTCTCTCTCTCAAATTTCTGTGTAATCCATTGCTATCTTTAGTTATAAAACCATCCAAAAGGAACTGAAGTAGATAGAAGCTGCTCCAAGAGACCAGAAGGACTAATTACTTCCTATCTAGGTTAAATAGAAAGCTAATATTCTAAATTCAGCTAATATTCTTGGGCCAATAAAACTGGCACTGATAATTTTGCAGAACAAAGGCTGCCAGATATGTATTTGAAATATATTTCATGTATACATTCCAAAATTAAAAGGAAATTAAAAGAGTAAAATGATGTAAGCTTCACATCTGATTGCTTACATTCAATTAAAAAAACGAAGTGTACATTTTATTTGGTTAGGCTTTTTTTAAACAATTAAAAAGTGCACTTAAATAAAAGTATCAATATAAAAAATGCAAGTATTAAAATAATTCACATAATAAAAATGATTCAGATTTTAAGCCAAAGAGAAAAAAAACCCAGGTATTTTTATGCACTATATGAAAGGCAAAATGTGATAAGGTAAAAAAAAAAAAAAAAAGATGCACCATCCATTTCTATTGGCAGTGTTATCACAATTTACTTTTCAGTAAAATATGCTTTTGTGTATTATTGGTGTGTACCATCCACCTTTCAAAAATGTCCCTTCCTTACTGGTTGTATTATCACAATTCCCATTTACAAGTTTGATGAATACACTCCCTAAAAGCAGAGCAGAAAAATTGACAAGTATGCAGTCATTGTCCCTTTGAAGTGATTGCAATAGAATTCACCTCATTAATTCCACCAATTCTAAAATAAATTATAATATTTTACATTTAGTTAGAAATGCTGGATCTGAGGTACGTAACCCTCAATAGATACAGTGATGCTAAAGATTAAACTTCTACTATACTAGTATGTACTACAGGTGGCCACTTTCTTTTAAATAAATTCCCCACAATAAAAATAATGGAAAAGACTGGGACCTATTTGATCATCTGTTCAGATGATAGGGTGCCGATTAACAGCTCATTATCATATTTACTTTAACTTCCTGTGTTAGCCTACTCAGGAAGCATGAATTAAGTATAATTAATCTCATTATTGACAAAAATATGCAAATAGTTCACCTGATCTAATCAGTCACATGTACCTCAATGAAATCTATTTAAGAGAGTAAAACTGACCATCTGTTGCTGAATTCTTTCTGTTCAAGTTTCACATGGGGCTCCAAGCTCTGTATAGATATGGTGCCCCCAAACCAACCAAGGACAGCTGCAGTGTCTGAGAGATGTAATCAGAGTAAGGAAACAGGTTGTTACTGATTACCACTATGCAATGCACATGTAAAGGTTTTCATTTCCAGCATAGCACCAATGAAAAGCTAATAAGATGGATGTATGAAGGAGGGCCCCTAGTGGGACCCTCTAGTCTAGGGGCCCTCATGCGGTCGCAACCTCTGCATCTGCTATTGCTACGTGCCACTGCTCATATATCCCATTCCCAGTCGTTTATCAGGGAAGTCTTATAAAAAAAGAAAGAGCCCATTAAAAATATATAGCTGTTAACACTTTTTACCCAAAACTATATTCATATACATTCTAAAATCTATCAGCGAAATCCGAAACATGTATTTTAATATTATACAGCTCAATGTATATTTTCAGTTGTCTAATGTATGTCAAAAGTCTTAAAACTCAATGGGCTTGATTCACAAAAGAGTGCTAACTGTTAGCATGGCCGTTTTCATGTGAATTTTCGTGTTTGCGCGCAATCGTGAATTTTTGCGTGCACTTAAATGGTTTCAAGCGCAAACGTGAATTTTCGTGCGAAATCGAGATCGTTTTGCATGAAAATTCGCAATTACGCACGAAAACGATAACAATTTCACGCTAAAATTTGCATTTGTTGGCAAAACCGTTTAATTGCGCACGAAAAATTGTGATCGCGCGCAAACGTGAAAATTCACGTTTTTGTGAATCAAGCCTAATGGCTACCTATACATATGTTGTTTTGAGACACAATCCCTGCAGCAATAGGTAGGGTAGAATGTCTCCCGTCCCTCACCTTCTTATTTTTTCCATAAAAATGAACATATTCAGTGATAATGGATAACAATTAGATGATGGCATGCATGGCTGGCTACTTCATAAGTCAAGATTAGGCGTTACCAGTATATAGTATATCTAGTAAAAGGGCTTTCCTAAACCACCTCCACCATCGGTTAACAGTTTCTCACAGCTGTCAATAAGTTAGTACAATGATTCTACAATCAGATTGCCATATGTAATGGAGTGAGGAGATAAAGCTTAAACTTTAAAGATGAGTGTACTAATAGTGTACATTAGCTAAATCATTATTAAACTGATTCCTAATATATTAATATTTCATTACTAACTTTGCTCACCTGCACAGATCTACTGTGTATAAACACTTCATCTTTTCCAGTATCTGTACACCATAGACAGAAGTTCTGTTGCTACTGGCTGTTTTTTTTAATGGGTTCTTCTACCCTGTAACCTGATTTGTTATCTGCTTCATTATTCTGATTTCCCTATGCAACAGCTATAAGATCTGCTGAGTTTCATCTAAGGTGGCATTCATAGCAAATGTTTTTGTTGCCATGCGCTGAATTTGTGAGCAACCCCTCCACCTGGAGGTTTGGGGACTTTTTTAATGTCCTGCTGTTTGAATCTTATAATTTTACCTTCATCTTAGTGTTGATATTTTGTTTGAAACTGCTCTGCATGCTAAGCCTCCACTGGCAATTCTCGCGGGGGCAGCATTGAGAAGTTATAGTTACTAGAGTTGGGCCGAACGGTTCGCCTGCGAACGGTTCCATGCGAACTTCCGTGGTTCGCGTTCGCGCCCCGCAGGCGAACCTTTGCGGAAGTTCGGTTCGCCCCATAATGCACCATGGAGGGTCAACTTTGACCCTCTACATCACAGTCAGCAGGCACAGTGTAGCCAATTAGGCTACACTAGCCCCTGGAGCCACTCCCCCTACTAAAAGGCAGGCAGCGGCGACCATTACGGTCACTCGTGTGCCTGCATTAGTGAGAGTAGGGCGAGCTGCTGCACACTCTCTCTCATAGGGAAAGATTAGTTAGGCTTAGCTTGTCCCTGGCTGCATACCTGTTCTGTGAACCCACCACTGCATACCTGTTCTGTGAACCCACCACTGCATACCTGTTCTGTGAACCCACCACTGCATACCTGTTCTGTGAACCCACCACTGCATACCTGTACTGTGAACCCACCACTGCATACCTGTACTGTGAACCCACCACTGCATACCTGTTCTGTGAACCCACCACTGCATACCTGTACTGTGAACCCACCACTGCATACCTGTTCTGTGAACCCACCACTGCATACCTGTTCTGTGAACCCACCACTGCATACCTGTTCTGTGAACCCACCACTGCATACCTGTTCTGTGAACCCACCACTGCATACCTGTACTGTGAACCCACCACTGCATACCTGTTCTGTGAACCCACCACTGTATACCTGTACTATGAACCCACCACTGCATACCTGTTCAGTGAACCTGCCACTGCATACCTGTTCTGTTCAGTGAACCCGCCACTGTATACCTGTTCTGTTCAGTGAACCCACCACTGCATACCTGTTCTGTTCAGTAAACCCGCCACTGTATACCTGTTCTGTTCAGTGAACCTGCCACTGCATACCTGTTCTGTTCAGTGAACCCGCCACTGTATACCTGTTCTGTTCAGTGAACCCGCCACTGCATACCTGTTCTGTTCAGTGAACCCGCCACTGTATACCTGTTCTGTTCAGTGAACCCGCCACTGCATACCTGTTCTGTTCAGTGAACCCGCCACTGTAAACCTGTTCTGTTCAGTGAACCCGCCACTGCATACCTGCTCTGTTCAGTGAACCCGCCACTGTATACCTGTTCTGTTCAGTGAACCCGCCACTGCATACCTGTTCTGTTCAGTGAACCCGCCACTGTATACCTGTTCTGTTCAGTGAACCCGCCACTGCATACCTGTTCTGTTCAGTGAACCCACCACTGTATACCTGTTCTGTTCAGTGAACCCGCCACTGCATACCTGTTCTGTTCAGTGAACCCGCCACTGCATACCTGTCCTGTTCAGTGAACCCACCACTGCATACCTGTTCTGTTCAGTGAACCCGGCACTGCATACCTGTTCTGTTCAGTAAACCCGCCACTGCATACCTGTTCTGTTCAGTGAACCCGCCACTGTATACCTGTTCTGTTCAGTGAACCCGCCACTGCATACCTGTTCTGTTCAGTGAACCCACCACTGTATACCTGTTCTGTTCAGTGAACCCGCCACTGCATACCTGTTCTGTTCAGTGAACCCGCCACTGCATACCTGTCTTGTTCAGTAAACCCGCCACTGCATACCTGTTCTGTTCAGTGAACCCGGCACTGCATACCTGTTCTGTTCAGTAAACCCGCCACTGCATACCTGTTCTGTTCAGTGAACAGTTTGGTGTGTCAGTGTGAAGCAGTACCTTAATTACACTACCTGATTGATGTATACACATGCAAGATGTTTTAAAGCACTTTAGGCCTGTCATTTAGCATTCAATATGATTTCTGCCCTTAAAACGCTGCTTTGTGTTAAATCCATATTTTTCCCGGGGACTTTTGGCGTGTATCCCACTCCGCCATGCCCCCCTCCAGGTGTTAGACCCCTTGAAACATCTTTTCCATCACTTTTGTGGCCAGCATAAATTTTTTTTTTCAAAGTTCGCTTCCTCATTGAAGTCTATTGCGGTTCGCGAACGTTAACGCGAACCTAAAATCGGAGATTCGCCCCAACTCTAATAGTTACCTGCTCCAACAGCTTTTTCTCTTGCTCCTCCTGTTGCTCTGAACTTTCAACATGTCTTATAGGTCCCAATCACATCTGATCACATGATATGACATGTGATCAAGATCCAAGACATGGTGTCAGCAATACAGCACCACCCAACGGTGAAAGATGGGTGATAGAAGTAGTGACTCTTTCATCACTGGGTGGCTCTGTAATGCTGGCATGGTCTTCTGGATCCCGATCATGTCATATCAAGTGATCGGAACCCAGAAGACATGTCGGAGTAACACTGCCACCGCGGAGGAGAAGAGAAGAAGCTGATCAAATCATCCAGACAGAGAACTATAAAAGCTCCCTGCCACCCGCTCTGCATACCCTGCCTAGCCTTCCAGGCTGGGGAAGGCACAGTTCCCCAGCGGCAGGTAAAATTCGTCCCTGGCTTGCAGCAAAATAATGTCTTATTTTATTTAGCTGCTAAAAGGTTAGCAAAATGTTTAAAGCTAATTTGATATTCAATAACAACTCTATTTCATCTCATTACTTTTATTTAAACATTTTGATGTGGGAGTTTGATCATCTTTTAAATGGGAAGGACAATAACTCATAGATATATTTCACATATTAATAATGGATGAGGAACATAAAATCGGTATATAAGCTCAAACAGTTTTCAGTTAATGTAAGGAAATCCTTTGTTAAACACTCACTCAAATCAAACATCAATTTCAATGAACTACCAACCTAATCAATATAATTGTAAAAACTAAGTACAATAGACCACAGTTGGCTTATTAAATGGATTTTTCCTGTACTATCTTTAGTTGTACCTTTGGAAGCACTGGTGTCGTTTCTCTGTGCTCAAACTCTAAAGATAGACTACAATTTGACAATGATAATGGCTCCTGCCATTGTCAATCTTTTCTTATATTCCATGGATAATTTCATCCAAGAATTTTCTGTCAAGTAGTCCAGTTTAATATTTTAGTAGACCTTTATGTGACAGTAAGGCATATGTTGCAGAAGTTAGGTGAGCCCAATAAAACACAAACTGTGGATATTTCTCAAGGTCATTATGTTCAGAGATTGGTGTATTCTAGAGCAATTCATCTGTAACTGTGAATGCATTTTCATTTGAATGCTTAACTCTGGAAATATGCAGCATAGCTTGGAGATTTTGCAAACAGAAAGACATGGCAGGAACAATTTAAATGCATCTGTACTTTAAAAAAATATACATACAGAACCTGTATAATGCAACACGGCTCTGATTCATACCTTAAAAATAAGCTTCACATTTTATGTGCTCCTTAGATATTTGAATATTTGCTTGAGAAGATTGCAATATTTAAACTGTTCATGTACTTTAAAAAAATTCTATAAGCAGCCAATTGTTAGCTCATCTGCTGATACACATGATAGTTAAAAAAAAGTATCAGTATCTATTCATCATCCTGCTTTCTTTATCCCATTGTTACAGTACCATCTTAAAATCCGCTGTCTAATCTACATGTTATTCATTCTGCCTTTGTAATATAATATAATTTCAGCAGATAGATGCGGGACTATTTTTCAATGTCTCTGAAAAATTATATTTGCAAACTCAGTTTTATTTAGTCATTTTTGGACACATATGAGATTAGTAGTTTGGAGGAGTATTTACTGGTAGAATGAATAGATACATAGGTCTCATGGCACACTTATTTATAAGATAAGGGTATTTTAGAGACTATTTTAGATTTAAGGTTAAAGTGGAACAAAATGTAAAAATAGACATACTTAACCCATATATGTGAAATGTCGAATGAAGATATTGTTACTTTGCTTATTTGTCACCTGGTAAATGCAGATTTTGCTGTTTGAATGTGACAACAGGAGTTAATCAATGTGGATTACTCCTGCTGAAGTCACATATATGGCTGACATCATAAATTGGAATTTGTTAAAATTTGCAGTTACTGGTAAGGCTAATATTATGATGTCATCAGGGTATTCAAATCTATCTTGAAGTCATCTGCAAGCTATGTTTTTAATCAATGAAAGGTCAGACATTTGACATAGCTAAACTATGTTAGTTTGGGGGTTGTTTGGATGAGGTAGACATCGATCTAGGGCAGAACCGTCATGTAACAGGCCGTCACAATGGTTGCCAGAATGTGGTTAGAGATGGCCCGAATGGTTCGCCGGCAAACTTCCAGGGGTTCGCAATCACGGAGAACCGCAAACTTTTCCGAAAGTTCGGTTCACCCCCATAATGCACCATTAGGGTCAACTTTGACCCTCTACATCACAGGCAGAAGGCACATTGTAGCCAATCAGGCTACACTCCCTCCTGGAGCCCCACCCCCGCTTATAAAAGACAGGCATCGCTGGCCTTTTTACTCACTCGTGTGCCTGCAGTAAATAGAGAAGGGAGAGCTGCTGCAGACTCTCATAGGGAAAGATTAGTTAGGCTCTTGTAGGCTTCTTAGCTTGCTCCTTGCTGATTCTTATTGCTAAAATAGCACCCCACAACAGCTCTTTTGAGAGCTAATCTTGTTCTTGTGATCTATTTTTTTTTCTGTGTGTCACACTGACAGTTGTGTTGCATAGACAGCCTTGATTATTCATACTGTGTGTGTGCCACTGCCAGGCCCAGCACATTCAGTGACTACCTGTGTGTGTGACAGGTGCACATTGTAATACCCAGTACTGCATATACCTACCAACCTGTTGTTCACAGTGCACCCACCTACCTATGCGAGTTGAGCACACTCATTGTCACTGTGCCTGTCCGCTACCTGTCTGTGTCTGACAGGCGCACATTGTAATACCCATCACTGCATATACCTACTACCTGTTGTTCACTTCAGTGCACCCACCTACCTACGTGAGTGCACGCAGTGTCACTGTGCCTGTCTGGTACCTGTCTGTGTGTGACAGGTGCACATGGTAATACCCATCACTGCATATACCTACCTGTTGTGTTCAGTGCACCCACCTACTCACGTGAGTGCACACAGTGTGATATACCACTCCGTGCATACCTGTTAACTGCACCTGTGTGACTGCACATTGTATTAGTCAAGTCAGTGCATACCTTTCACTTCATCCCCCCCAATATGGACAAAATAAAAGGCAGAGGCAGGTCACCTGGTAGGTCTGTTCGAGGTCGCGCTGTCGTGATTTTGTGCGGCCCTCGACCAAAGTATAGTGTTCAGAAGAAGGCACGTGCCATCAACCTCCAATATTGTCAGGACGTAGTTGACTATTTAACACAGAACGCCTCATCTTTCTCAGCTTCCGCACAGAAGCGTGACATATCTTCCTCCTCCTGCTCTGATTCTGGCACCCCACTTAACACTCAGTCGGCCACCACCACCAAAGTGCCATCACCCCAGGGCTCAGTGGTGTGGAAATGTTTTTGTGTGTCTGCCTCAGATGAGAGCAATGCCATCTGTACTATCTACCACCGAAAATTGAGCCGTAGAAAGACCAAGACCCGCGTAGGGACAACTACCTTATGAAGGCATGTGATTACAAAGCACAAACTGCAATGGTATGACCACCTGAGAAAAAGCAGCACACAAAAGCAAAGCCACACACCGCAGTGGAAGATACCAAGCCGCAATTTTTTCTCAAAAAAGGCAATACCTAAACTGTACCGTGATGTTGAAAAGCAAGTGGTGACATCTCTGGCACACAGTGTTGGGTCAAGGGTCCATCTGACCATGGATGCCTGGTCTGCAAAGCACACTCAGGCCTGCCCGAAGACTAAGTCAGTCCCCACACACAGCATCTCTGCCTGCACGCCGTGTGACTGCCTGCCCCAAGACTACATCGCTCCCAACACAGCATTTCTGCCCGCAGGCCGCTTGACTGCCTTCTCCACCACCACCAACAGGGTCCAGGAACTACAGGTGGATTCCTGAATTTTTAAGGTCGCTGCTAGCAGCGGCCGCTATGATAATTTTTCTGGTGCTTGTACATGCCTGCCTGCCTATTTGCCTATTTTTTCTGCCTGCACTGCAGCAACAAAACAAAAGGCATGTACATGTGCCCATTTCCCTTCGTGATCATTACCTTGCTGCGGTGAAGGGGCTAGCATATCACAATGAAGCAATGACCGCCGGCTATATGAGTGTCTCGGGGGGGAGGAGGTTTGTGGCACACCAAAGATAATAAAGTAGTTGCTTCATTGTGTACAGACCAAATTTGATCAGCTGGATAGTCACTGTAGTTCTATCATTGAGCTACCACAGCCCAGCGACCATATGGGCTTGAAAACTGCCACGGCCTGCACTCTGGCCATGGTGCACACTAGTCCAGCAGGCCATTACAGCTGTTTGCGGTGCGTTACACAGTGAGTTTGGTGTGTCAGTGTGAAGCAGTACTCTAATTACACTCCCTGATTGATGTATACACATGCAACATGTTTTAAAGCACTTTAGGCCTGCAATTTAGCATTCAATGTGATTTCGGTCCTTAAATGCTGCTTTGCGTCCAATCCAGATTTTTCCCCAGGACTTTTGGCATCTATCCCACTCACCCATGCAAAAACTCAGATGTTAGACCCCTTGAAACATCTTTTCCATCACTTTTGTGGCCATCATACATTTTTCTAGTTTTCAAAGTTCGCCTCCCAATTGAAGTCTATTGCGGTTCACGAATGTTCGCGCAAACCGAACTTTTGCGGAAGTTCGCGAACTGAAAATCGGAGGTTTGGGCCATCTCTAAGTGTGGTATGCTGGCATGTCATGTGACAGCCTGTTACTATGGAGACACGATGCAGGAAACACTATGTAGGTGAGTTAAACTCCACTAAGCACCTGCTTGCGACTTTGCAGGGAGGGAGGGGGAAAGAGAGAAGAGGAGGCTGGGCATGCTAGCAATGCAGCCCACGGTCCGCAGAGTATCTCAGGCTGTGCAAAGTTTTCCCAGGCCTGATCAAGGCCTCATCAAAGTTTTGCTATGGGGTTCCATGATTTGTAGTCAGATCTGTGAATTAATATTTACTGAGCTGGAAGAGGCAAATGGGCAACTGAATCAAAATGGAATCACAAGGGCAGTGGTTTAATTAGTTAGCTTTTAAAATCAAGTGGTGAATGGTGGTAAATGATGGAACGTATTGACCATTTGCTGAATTGGAATTCTGCTATTAACCAGGTTTAGGCTGTATTTCAACTTGAACTGAGAACAGAAATGTTTTGTCTGTTCTCTGCTCATCTCAAAACTGACAGTGAATGGCTCTTATTTTATATATAGGAGCCATTCACACTTGTCAGTCTGCAGCGGATCTACTGGATCCATTGTGGTAAGCGGGCAGCACTTCTGTTTAGTCCACGATAATCCCAGACAGGCTGATGCATTCCCATATAACTTATGGAGGTAATGCTTCTGCTTTGGGCTCCAGCTGGACC
Organism: Hyperolius riggenbachi; assembly: GCF_040937935.1. Taxonomy (NCBI): domain Eukaryota; kingdom Metazoa; phylum Chordata; class Amphibia; order Anura; family Hyperoliidae; genus Hyperolius; species Hyperolius riggenbachi. The sequence continues at coordinate 231,482,673 of NC_090649.1, forward strand.
ACAGTAGACCATTGGATCAGACACTACGCTGTCCAGTCCCGCTGGCCACATGCGATCTGGCTGTAGATGGGAACCGAGCCTTAGACTTTGCTACTAAGATCTGTAGGTTCTAAAGATCTATTTGTTGAATGATTTATCACGAACAAAACAGACAAATATTTGTGGTGTGATAGCAGCTAAAAGTGTTTTAGAAAGTGCTGACTGAATAGTGTTGTTTGTTTATGGCACAGTTTAAGCTGTGATCATCTGTATTCCTCAGAGTGCTCAATGCTGCTTGTACTTCACAGAGAACAACATTTTACATAATAAGAGAAGTGCTTTGCTCTGAACTGCAGTTTGCAAACAATGTTTTTTACACTGAACAGGAGGCCAGGAATCACAAAAATAACACAACTCTTTAAAATGTGCAGATCTCCTATAAAACAAAATATAAAAGTGAGATTTTAGCACAACTGCAATGAAATGCATGAATAACTATCAGGATCTTCCAAAAGGGGCAATATTAAATGAATTTTCCAAGGTTGCCCATGACAGCTGTTGGAAATCCTGTTGGATTTTAAATTGTTGCCTCAAACTGTCATATAGGTTTAATGAAATGGATTTTGTTTCATTAAATGTAAAAATTTGGATAAAATCTACTTTGTTCTAGGACCACAGCCAAAAATCTTTAATTAAATAAAAATCTGCCTGTGGTGCTGCCTGTGCATATTAAAATGGCAATAAGCATCCTCATTTTTTTTCTTAAGAACTATATAACCTGCAGATATGCAAAATGGAACAATTCAAGCTGTGAGAGTCTGGATAGCGAGTTTAGCCTGAAAGTAAATGTGTGCCTTCCCTATCAACATCATTTTCACAGAGACAGTCTCGGGTAGGAAATTTTGCAGAAGAAAAGAATCTACTTCCTTAAACTGAATAGGCTGCAGAGGATAGAATAGATGCTATGATGTCACCACTGTGAGTAGAATACCAAGTCTGAAGATTGGCACAGTGTCCCACTGCACCACTGCCGAACAAGCTCTAGGAGAGGAAAAATAAGAGCAGCTATTTTCTAGACATGATTGAAATCGTTTTAATAAGTGAGCTATTCCTGATAATATCCTTTTTTAATTAGAATTTCTGAACTGCTAGCTGCTTAATACAATGGCTAGCCTGCTGTTTTCTATGACCTCCAGAAATATATCTTGTAAATGTACAATTTTCTAGTGGTCATAACGAGCAGGAAAATAAACTTCTCTTTGTATGTCAGACTGATATACTTATACTAGTGAGTGAGTTTATGAAACTTGCATGATTAACTATTTAGTGGCAACTTAGAAAAGAATATGTGTAAGCACAGATCAGTTGAATGGTGTGAAAAGATTATTTTATCAAGCCATTTAGTTTGAGTAGGCAGAAGGAAACAATCTCTCACTACATGTTTGACTTTGCTCCATCAGATTAACAGCATGATGACAAAGAGACACTAACACAACAACAGTGTTAGAATGGTTACAAAAATGTCATTTAAAATCATGTTTCAAAAGACACAAGTGACAGTTAATAATATGTGACATCCTTTGTCACATGTGAAATTGTGTGACATTCTTATGATCAATAAGGCATCATACCTGCATTATATGTGTAATCCCTATAAATAGTATGTCACCTCCAGCATGTACAATAAAAGCAGTTACTTTGAGCCTATACTGATAGTAAAGTAGCTACAGTGTGTGAAGATTACTGTTTGAAATGTGTTCTTCTGACATGTTCCCTTTGCTTCCAAAATGCACTTCTTAATCTTGGTTGTAAATAAATGATCAGTTCATTCCACAGAAAATCTCTTTAAAAAGAATTCAAAGAGAAGCAGATTGGTTTAATCCTGAGATTTATTATGTTCTGATTATTATTATTCCCTTATATTCTGTTTACAATACTATGATCATGTCTTATTTCTGCTTCATGTGTAGGCTAAAACAGGAATCAGAAGGGAGACACTTACAAATCAATAATTTCAATTACTGATCACAAACTTCTACTTGAGCAAAAGTTAAGTCGAGTAAATTGATTATGATCACCTAAACTTGAATAATCCCTCTGTGTTCTCCGATCAACCCTGTACAGATCATTCAGATTGCTTTTAGCACTTAAAGAAACATTCAACATGCTCAAGTATTTTAAATTAGCAATACAATTAACCCATTAGCAGCCACGTATAATAAAGCTATATGTGGCTGCAAGGCCTATTTTTTTTTTTGCCGCTGGAGAAGTGTGACTTCTATAACCTGGCAGGGTGTGCAGAGCGGCGCAGGAGGCAATGATATTTGTATGCTCCGGACGGCTGGATGGTGTCTCCTCTCCTCCAATGGTGGCACTGCAATCTCTGCATCCTCCTTAGAGTTCCAATCATATGGTACATCATGTAATCATAACCCAGGGGATGGCGTCAGCGGTGCAGCGCCACCCAGCGATAGAAGAGGGATTGATGGTAAAGTCTCTGCAATTACCCCTCTTCCACCACCGGGCAGTGCTGCACTGCTGACACCACCCCCTGGGTTACAATCACATGTCATACCATGTAATCAGAACTCAGAGGAGGATGCAGAGATTGCACTGCCAGCAGTGGAGGGATGCCATCCAGCTGCCCAGAGCAGGTAAATATAAAGAAGCTCCCTGCGCCACTCTGCACAGCTGCTTTAGGCAGCTTAACAGCATATGCCATTTGAAGATGCCTGACATGCATTATATGTCTCAAGATAAATCATGCAGGGCTGCTATAGCGTTACTTATGCATGCAGATACCTTATTAGCCTCATTCTAAGGTACACACCATACAATTTTGTGACAGACTTACCTGCCAGATCGATTATTTCCAACATGTCCGTTCTGTCGGTTCTGTTCCGTCGATCAATTTTTTGGATCGTTTTTCTGATTGATTTCCGTTCACTTCTATGGAAATCGATCAGAAAAACGATAAAACATTGATTAAAACTCAGATCGGACCTATGTGGCATGTAAATCTGCCAAAAAATTGTACGGTGTGTACCTAGCATAAAACAGTTTTACCACATTTGAGTAAAAGTACAAATGCTTGAATGATGCAATATACATTGGAGAAGAAGCTTAAGCTTAGCTTCATGAAACCTTCACCTGCTGGGATGTTTTTTAAACAAGAACGGGAAATTTTAAAAAAAAGTTTACACACTTTCAAACAGATTTTCTAGCTACAGTACTTTTCAAATGACTTGTTTGGAGCAAATATACAAATCAGCTTTTCTCATCCAGCTGTAGCTTTGTTGATCTGCATACATGGTTCAGGGGAGTGACTATGAAAACACTAATGTTTGGTGATTTAAATTATTACAAGTATATTTGCATATGGGTAGTCTATAGAACAGCTTTTATAGCTCTCTGGATCAATGTGGCTGTACTATTCTGTACTATTGCCGGTTCCCTGGATTTCTATGTAGTCTTCTAACATTGTAATGATTCCCCTTACCCCTAACATAATCTTAATGTATCCCTGTCTTATCCTCCTGGTCTTCCTTGCAAGTGCTCCAAGCAAATTTATTTTAGCACATCTTTTATTTCTAAATTGTTACATTTCCTTTGCATCTAATGAGTACTTTTGTAATGTGTATTTATGGCCACTTGTCACTAGGGTGCAGTGTGAGACAATAACAGAGGACCTCTGCTTTAATTTTTTATATTTCTGATAGTAGAGACAGATCAAAGCATTCCAAGAATTTATACCACAACTGGTTTCGCAGACTGAGATCAAAAGCAGTGCACTAATCTCAAACAAGATAATCTATTCAAGCTGCTAATGAATTAAAGGACACCTGAAGTATGTATGACCTCTTAAAGTGGGATTGTCACCATAAAAATCAAATTTCAACAGCAACTTGTCTGAATGTATTAAGTGATAAAGATGCTAATCCTGCATTCAAAACTTTCAAAACTTTTTCTGCTGTTAGGATTTGGAGCTATCACATACTTAAGGAGCATTAGTCCCTTAATAGTCAGTGCCAAACAGTTGCATGCTGGGGGTTCTTTTTATCTATAATATATTCCTCCTCGTCCATTTATTTCCCTATCTAACTGCTTATCTGAAACACGATCTCCAGCTCCCTTGTGTTTACAAGCAAGGCTGAGGTGACTCAGCGATTGGAGGTGAAAAGAAAAAAAGTAAAGGGCAGAAATGACATCAGGATTTAGCCTAAACTGTGGGCAAAAGACATGGTTCCCACCAGGAACAGAATTCTCTTCATTTACTATATAACATTCACTGAAATCAAAATGTGGATAGTACAACACATGTGTTATGTAAGTAGATCAAGTATTTATCTAAGTATATATGTGTTTTTTCCTGGCATAGTATGGCTAATCCTACTGCTTTAACTAACACTAGTTGTCTGGCAGTCCTGCTGATCTCTTTGGCTGTAGTAGTATTTGGATCACACACCTGAAACAAGCATACAGCTGATCTAGTCACTTTGGTCAGAAACATTTGATGTGCATGCTTGTTTAGTGTCTAGGGCTAAGTATTAGAGACAGATAATCAACACAAAAGCCAGGCAATTGGTATTATTTAAAAGGAAATAAACATGACAGGCTCCGTACCTCTCTCACGTCAGATGTGCTTTAAACTAGCCATATAATAATCTATTATGCCCTGGCCCCTGATATGCCAAGTCGACTAATAACCACATGTTGCCACACAGATTTTTTATAAGCTCTGATTAATTATCAGTGAGACTTATGTTACAGTCTGACTGCAGTCCCAACTGCAGAAGAACTGTAATTAATGGCCCTGAATTCCTACTCCGTACAGTGAGAAAGAAGAAAAAAAGCAACACAGTTACAGTAACCAATTAGAAGCAGCTACAAATCATAATTTATTTCATTTCTTTTATGTAAAGATGAAAGTCAGTGGGTAGTTAAGAAACACTGAAAGCCAGAGGGTTGTTATGAGTTGGTGTGCATTTTGTTGTGGTCATTGCTTATGACGTGCCTAAGTATATGCTTGTGTTTGATGTTATCTCATATGCTGCTTAGACAGAATATTTGATATGATAGATCGGTTTAATCTCCTAATATAAATCCCAGCTGTAGATAGCTGCAAAAATCATTTAATCTAGTTAAAGGGTTATTGCATTTTTACATACAAAAATCCATATAACATAATGTACGTCATCACTGCACAAGCCATTTTATAACTGACTGTCATTATTATCTTTCTACTTCAGTTTACTACTGTTATATATTTTTTATTTTTTTTGCTGGAAATTAATCTTGCTGGAAATTAGGGTTACAGTATATTATTTGGTGTAATAGATACCCTGACTTTTTCCCTCTCTGATTGTCTTATTGGTTTATAGGTCCTCTAGAATGTAAGCCTTTGGCAGGGCCCTCTCCCCTTGTGTATCATACTTGACTGTGTGCACTTTACCCAGAATTTGGAACTGGTAATTTTTACCACTACCACTCCAGTGTATGATCTGGCATTGTATTACTATCTGCATTGTGTTGTGTATCTTATTGCTTATTACCTGTATTGTTGTATCTATTGTCTATTACCTGTATTGTTCTGTCACCCCTGTTATCATGGTCTGTAATCCTATTTATTGTACAGTGCTGCGTAATATGTTGGCGCTATATAACTCTAATAAATAATAATAATAATAATAGGTCTGCATAAATCAAGATGTCAAACTTATCGCATACCATGTTTTTTTTAATACTGGAGAATTAGGGCTCATCCACACTAAAGCACAAACACAGCACATGTGTAATAGTTGTTGTAAGTGCATCTGCTCTTGATGTGCACAGATGGACTTCCACCGTTTACACTGGCCGCTGTGTTTGAGTTGCCACACATGCACTTACTGGTCTGCCGGTACGTCCACCACTTTTCTTGCTGCCCCTGCCATCCCTACTCATCGCCACTTGTCCATTGCTTGTCCAGAGAACAGTAAGCATGAAGTTTCCTGTTGGTTTGAAAAAAAAAATCTCATTTAAATCCTACCTAGCAACAGAGAAGATTTACATTGGTCCACATAAACCATTGAGAATTTTCTGTGTTGCAGGAGGATTCCCATAGTTTTTTTTTAGAAAACCAACAGAAAACCCTATTCTTCCTGGTCACTGTGACTAGCGGGGAAATGAGAGCTGGGACAGCATTGCCAAATTTCAATGGGAAAGGTAGCATTTTTCTTCCTGAGGGATGCTTACATTGCATCCAATTCGAGCTTGCAGTTGGTGTTTTGCTTTGCGGCTGTGGAAAAAAGCAGCACATTGGCATTTTGCAGTCCAGTGGAGTGCGTTGTGCATTTGTGTTTCATTTGACAGTGTAAATGCATCCTATTGATAACATAGGATGCATTACCATCCATTACTGCGTTTTACTGTGTTCCGTTGCACACAGCATTTTCCCCTGCAGAGTGAATGGGCCCTTACTGTGATATTACTGGGGTTTTACCACTGCCCCATTCCTATGCATACCTAGATGCTTGATCTATGTATATAAAGTCCAAAGTATTCAGTCCTATCTCACTAATAGAGATGGCCCAAACATCAAATTTTGGGTTCGCGAATAGCAAACAAGAACGTCCACAAATGTTAGCGAACATGCGAACTGCCACAGACTTCAATGGGCAGGTCAATTTTAAAACCTACAGGGACTCTTTCTGGCCACAAAAGTGATGGCAAAGTTGTTTCAAGGGGTCCTGGACTGTGACATGCCGGAGGGCGATGCATGCCTAAAGTCCCGCCAAAAACTACATAGTTGAAGCAGAGTCTGGTTTTAATTCCTAAAGGGCAGAAATCACATTACATTCAGAACAGCTATAAGTGTCATTGGGCTGTGGAGTGTCACACACAGATACATGCAATAGTACAATAAGAATACAGTGAAAATAATGCACTGGAGTGGTACTGTGCTTGTTACTAATGTGGCAAACAACTGCAGTAGTACTGTGCACAGCTCTGAGTGGGTGCCAGTGGGCTGTGGAGTGTCACACATGCTGAATATTGGAGAAACGCACCATGGCCGTGTAGGTAAGCCTGAAATGCCCACACACCTTTCTGGACTCCTTCAGGACCTCCTGTAAGCCTGGGAATTTACACACAAATCATTGGATTATAAGATTCAGCACATGTGCCATGCAGGACACGTGTCAACTTGCCCATACTCAAAGCCAACAAGAGATTGCCTCCGTTGTCACACACCACTTTGCCGATCTCCAGTTTGTACGGGGTCAGCCACTGATGCACCTGTTTGTTCAAAGCAGCCAGGAGTGCTAGTCCGGTGTTACTCTTGGCTTTAAGGCAAGACATGTCCAAGATGGCGTGACACCGTCGTTCCTGGCATGCAGAATAGGCCCTGGGAAGCTGGGGGTGTGCAGTTTGAGAGGAGAGTGCAGCAGTAGAGTAGGATTCAGCTGAGGAGGAGGGCGACAGCAAAGAGGATGTAGGTGGAGGAGGAGTAGGAGAAGAAGAAGAGGTGGCAGCAGGCCTGCCTGCAAGCCATGGCGGTGTCACCAAGTCGACTGCACAGCCACGTATTCCATGCTTGCCAGTGGTCAGCAGGTTTACCCAATGTGCCGTATAAGTAATATACCTACCCTGACCGTGCTTTGCAGACCCGGCATCCATGACCCTTGACTCAACGCTGTGTGCCAGAGATGACACCACTTGCCTTTCAACATCATAGTACAGTTTGGGTATCGCCTTTTTTGAAAACTAATTGCGACCTGGTATCTTTCACTGCGGTTTCCCAATCGCCACAAATTTTCGGAGAGCCTCAGAGTCCACCACCTTGTATGGTAACAGCTGGCGGGCTAACAGTTCTGACAAGCCAGCTGTCAGACACTGCTCAAATATTTCCTTAATGGACACCTGGCTGTGGGCAGAGGAGCAGGAACTGCTCAAGGTAAGAGGCGGAGTGGAGGAGGGTGGCTGTGAAGGTGCAAGAGCAGCAGAGGATAAAGCGGCTGAAGATGCTGGACATGGAGGATGAAGAGGAGGCAGAGGGTGGCTTTGTGTTTGTGTGCTGCTTTTCCTCATGTGCTCATCCCATTGGTGTTTGTGATAGGAGATCATGTGCCTTCATAAGGCAATTGTCCCTAGGTGGGTGTTGCACTTTCCAAGACTCAGTTTTCATTGGCAGAGATTACAGATGGCATTGCTGTAATCTGAGGCAGAGACCCCCAAAAAATGCCACACTGGCACGCTTTGGAATAACAGCATTCTGGTGGGAGCAGCAGCAGGTGTTGAAGGATGTGTGAGCTGGCTGTCCATAGGTGGCGATACATGCCGTTGGACACTGCCAAAGCTGCTTGCGATGAGCTCCCCCTGCTGCTTACAGCAACTGGTCTCCTCCTCTCTATCTCCCTCTCTGAACTGTCCCCTTGTTCATTGCGTCTTCCGGGATCCCACGTGACATCCATGCCATGATCATCATCATCATCATCATACACATCTAAGCTTGTATCAGACGCCTCAAAAACGGCACCAACAACAGGTAGTTAACCACTTTGTCCCCCTTGACGTATAAAAACGTCAAGGAGGACAGGCGTGCTCCCGCGCACTCCCGCGGGCGATCGCGTGAGTGCACACGCACTCCCGGCCACGGATTCGCTAGCCCAGGAATCAATGTATCGGGCTATGGTGCCTGATCACTGATTCCTCTCCCCCGCTGAAAAAGCGACAGTTTCTCTCGGAAGCTACGCTTTTTCTGAGACTATGTCCCTCTAAGCTTACATTGTACGCTTAGAGTGACGTCATGTAAACAAACTCAAGGTTGCCATCTTGTGGCAAAAGAGTAAAACTACATCTAAAAGTAAAAAAAAAATACATTACACACACTTTTCCCTAAATAAAACACTATTTACTTCCCCCCCTCCCAATAATACCCACATAAAATGTTTAATAAAAAAAAAAAAAAACATTACAATTAAAAAAAAAACACATAAATATTTACCTAAGGGTTTAAACTATTTAAATATCTATGTAAAGATGAAATATTTCTATATATATATTTTTTATAAGCTTGTAAATAGTGATGATGCAAAACGGGAAAAATGCTCGTTTATTTCCAAATAAAATATTGTCGCCATACATTGTGATAGGACATAATTTAAACGGTGAAATAACCGTGACAAATGGGCAATTACAATACGTGGGTTTTAATTATGGAGGCATGTATTATTTTAAAACTATAATGGCCGAAACCTGAGAAATAATGAATTGTTTCCGTTTTTTTCTTATTCTTACTGACAAAATGCATTTACAGTAAGGTAGCTCTTAGCAAAATGTACCCCCCAAAGAAAGCCTAATTGGTGGCGGAAAAAACAAGATATAGATCAGTTCATTGTGATAAGTAGTGATAAAGTTATAGGCGAATGAATGGGAGGTGAACATTGCTCGGATGCATAAAGTGAAAACGACTGAGAGCTTAAGTGGTTAATCATCATTCTCACACCTTACATCCATGTGTGTAGTGACGCCTAACTGAGACACATGAGGTGATGTAACATCCTTAGTGCCTTCATCTTGTACCAATAATGCTTGTGCATCAGTAAATTCACCACAAACATGTGGGAATAGCTCCTGCGATATCTGAAGTGGAGAAGCTCCAGTCCCTAGGCAACTGTCTAGAATTGCTTTGTGGCAGAAATTAAAGTTAATGTAAATATATGTTTAAATAGTAAGTCCCCCTTAAATACAAATGTCTTAAAATTCCTCTATGAAAAAATGGGCGAAAGTAGTTTATTTAAGGCTTCAAACAAAACTTTTTGTGCAATTTAAGTCCACTTCATAAAGGATAACTGAGCTGAGTGAGGGTGAAAATGAGGCAATACATAGGTGAAAGCAACTATGTTGAACCTTACCTATGTTTCAGATTGCTTCCGAGAGGCTCCGTTTCACTGTGGTAACGAGCACAACTTTAGTAAGTCACTAACTTTTGACACAGAGAAAGTAGCTCGGCGTATGTGCAGTCTTTCGGTTCTGAGTGCTGTGACTGCGGTCTCCGTTCTAACACATGCGCTCCTGTAACATTCAATGTCATGTAAGAATGAAGACCACAATTAAAGCATTCAGAACTGACAAACTGCGTACGTGCAGAGCTACTACCTCCTGGTCAATGATTAGTGTCTTACTAAAGTCATGCCTGCTAATGTAGCCAAACGTGCCAAATGTATCGCCTTATTTTCACTTTCACTATTCAGATCAGGTATCCTTTAAGGTCAAATTAGTGTCCTAAAATGGCCTCTGCTTTTCTCAGCACCTGTACAGAGTTAAGAAAAAATATATCATAAATCTTTACAATAATATATATTATATATACTATACTATAATATACATTTGATCAGGGGTGCCCAATAGGTCGATCGTGATTGCCTGATGAGTAGATCGCAGCTGCCTGGCCGCGTCTTGTCAAAATCTGAAGCCGCGCAGCCGCGGTTGTCAGATTTTGCTGCCGCTCGCCTCAGGGAGAAGAAGGGAGAGGCGCAGCTAAAGTGGAGGTGCGGCTAGAGGGTAGAGGGTAAAGGCGCCAATGAGGAGACAGGTCTCCTCCCCTCCAGGCTGCTTGTGAGCCATGCGTCTCTTCCCCTCCAGGCTGCCTGCGTGCGCAGCGTCTTCTCCCCCTGGCTGCATGACATGTGAGGTAGTGTAATGTGGGCAAAAAGCTTCAGGAGGATTCTGAAGCTATTTGCTATACTTATATATGTATATCTGAAGGGGGAGAAGGATTGTGGACTGCCTAACTGCCGGGATAGGAAGGGGGGATTTGTTATACTGTGAATGAAGGGGAGAAGGCTTTCTTTTGTAATGTATTCACTAGGCTCGATATGGGGGGGGGGGGGGGTAGAATACTGTGACTGTCTATGCATGCTGAGGGGGGGGGGGGGAGGAGATCTCGTGGCTGCAGCGGTTTTAAAAGTAGCTTGCGAGCCGAAAAAGTGTGGGCACCCCTGCATTTAATTGTTTTGTTTTTCTTGTCAAGCAGGGCCTCTCCTATGCCAGCCCCCGAGTTTCACTATTAACCTCCTTAGCGGTATGCTTGATACTGTGTTGGGGATACCGTCGGCTGTCCCCAGGAGTCCCCCAGTATAATTTTAACAGATTGCATGGCTGTAATAGCTTCAGCTAGCACTAGGCTAGCTAGTAGTGGTGGCCAGCATCCCCCTGATTACTTTTGAACCCCCCAGATTGCCCGCTAAATGCATTACCCTCCCTGGATCCAGTGATTGCGTAGCCTCCCTGCACATCTCCGGTCCTCCCTATGGGGAGGATCCAGTCTGTGCATGACGTCATGAAGTCTCCGACATCATGACATCATGTTCAATCCTCCCCATAGAGAAGAGCGGAGCTGTCCGGGGAGGCTGCGCCAATCGCTGGATCCAGGCTGAGTAATGTATTTAGCGGGCGATTGGGGGGATCAACAGTAATCGTGGGATGCCAGCCACCACTACTAGCCAGCCTAGTGCTAGCTGAAGCTATTACAGCCATGCAATCTGTTAACATTATATTGGAGACTCTCGGCTGCAAACCCTCCTGAGCGGCGTAATGCTCAGGAGGTTAATCCTTAGTGTGAGTTGTAGCACCCTGACCCCTCCACATACACCTCTTAAAGAGAATCTGTATTGTTAAAATCGCACAAAAGTAAACATACCAGTGTGTTAGGGGACATCTCCTATTACCCTCTGTCACAATTTCACCGCTCCCCGCCACATTAAAAGTAGTCAAAAACAGTTTTAAAAAGTTTGTTTATAAACAAACAAAATGGCCACCAAAACAGGAAGTAGATTGATGTACAATATGTCCACACATAGAAAATACATCCATACACAAGCAGGCTGTATACACCCTTCCTTTTGAATCTCAAAAGATAATTTGTGTGTTTACCTTCTGTCCCCTTCTTCTCTCATGCACTGAATATTACAGGCTTCCTGCAGACAGCTCTGCCTGTGCCTGTGTTTGTAATTCCTCATTATGTGTCAGCCAGCTACTTTCACAGCCTAACAGAGGAGGATTTTTATCCAGCTCTCTTCTATCACTGATAAGATAGCAGAGAAGCTGCTGGCTTATGTAAATAAAACACACACTGGAGTGTGCATAGAGGAACAGACCAGCACGAAGAGTTGGCAGCCTTCCAGACACAGGCCGACAAGTCTGACAGGGGAAAGATACATTGATTTATTACAGAGACCGTTATAGTACAAAGTGCTGCAGTGAGCCAGAACAGATTAGAATAGGTTTAGGAACTTGTAGGATGGTAGAAAAAACGTTGTAATTTTTGTTACAGAGTCACTTTAAACCTTTTTGCCGGTACTTAGGATGGTGTGTGACTTCATTGATCAAAGGAAAGGTTTGGACCTCGACTCACTTACTCATTTTAGATTTTTATTAGATTTCAAGTGTATAAGTCTCAAAATTTGCTCATTACTTTGACGTACAGTTATCCTAGAAGATAAACTTTAGCTATGTATTATTTGATCATATGATCACTTTCTATTGTCCATCCTTGTAACACATTTGCTTTAAAACATTTATCAGATTGTACTTTTAAAATACTTCAGTTTACTTTCAAGTTATTAATAATTTGGAATGGTGCAACATTTGGAATTTACTTCTGAAGTTATAGATATACTAAACACACCATTGTTATCTAGATAATCCTTGAAAATGTCTAACGTTGATGTATCCAGCAAAATGTCAATTTTCTATTCCTGAACTTCTTTTTTTTCATTAAAAATGTGATAAAAGGTTTCCGTTCTCTACTGCAGTACTGTAAAACGCTTACATAAGTATATTCATTTTTGGGGTTTTTTTGGTATTTTTTTAAGGCAGGGTCAGAATGAACTTTAGAGTTGCTTTTTATAAGCTCAGTGAACTTTCTTAGTTATCATCACTGCTCACAAGAATGATATATATCACTCAATGCCTACTTACACCACTTCAAAAATAAGGAAGTACTGATACCTGTCTACCAAATACTAAATGTACAAAAGTAAATCCACTCACAATCCATTAGTCTGATATGTTATTAGGTACTTGAGACAGGCACCTGCACTTTTTTGTAAATAATTTTAACATGTTTCTGTCATCTGGTATACTGACGCTGTATGTCTAATGATGAAAAGGTACCATTGAGTGTTGCCACCTGTATTTACAAAAGAGAGATATTATAGCAATATTATGATATTTGCCTTCTGCCTTTAGGAAAAAGTCGATGTATCTAGTACACTGCTGCATACAAAAGTCAGTGTATATTAAAATACAATGAAATAAGAAGAATTTCTTGATCATGTGATCACAGATTCCTTTAAGGCTTTCTGCAATAAGAGAGCATGTCTTGGGGCTGTAGTCCTTATTTACTTAGGTTTATGAACATTCTCTAGTTCAGGGGACCTTATTACAGGAAATCTCTACTTGACTGAAAAACACAAACCTCACCTCACAGATTACTGAAAGGTTATTGAAATAAAAGCTGTGTGCAATTGCAACTGTATCCATGCACTTGCAATGTTTTTTTTTATAAATCCACTGTTTTCCTGCTAAAAAAAAAGTACAATAACATATCATGTCATCTATCCAGTTAGAGGTGTTGCTGTTGGGCAGCACGGTGGCGTAGTGGTTGGTGCCTTGCAGCGCTGGATCCCTGGTTCGAATCCTAGCCAGGTCAAAATCTGCAAGAAGTTTGTATGTTCTCCGCGTGTCTGCGTGGGTTTCCTCTGGGCACTCTGGTTTACTTCCACATCCCAAAAACATACAGATAAGTTAATCAGCTTCCCCTAAATTGGTCCCAGACTACAATATATATATTACACTAGTGATCTGCAAACTTGGCTCTCCAGCTGTTAAGGAACTACAAGACCCACCATGCTTTTGCCTTTATGAATCATGACTGTGGCTGTCAAACTTCTGCAATGCATTATGGGACTTGTAGTTCCTTAACAGCTGGAGAGCCAAGTTTACAGATCACTGTACCACACAATACATACATAGACATAGGACTATTAAGTGACCAGACAATATACTCTGTACAGCGCTGCGCAAGATGTCAGCGCCATATAAATACTAAATAATAATAATAATGCAATGTAGTTTATGTACTATGGCATATATGCAACTTGTACATACATTGACTTAAAATAATTGAATGTCTGCATTGTGAATGTAACCAAACACAATGATGTTTTACCTCAAATGTTTTTATTACCAAATATGTTAGTCTGTTATGTACATATTGACAGGGATTACACTACAGACGAGCAAAGCATGGGAGTTTGTCAACCCGCTAATACCAACAGATTGTAGCAATGAGAGGTAGTTTGTAAGAGGAGGAAGGCAGGACCCCTTGAAAAGCACCCTTCTCCTGATGCCAAAGACAAAAGGTTCATCCCCCACCTCTGTGTCTCCCGAAATGGGCATTTATAGTGCTATGGTGATCCCTTAAAGCCCACCTGAACCAGAAGTAAAGATTTTTATTTTAACTTACCTGGGGCTTCTTCCAGCCCCTTTAGTCCAGCAGGTCCTTCAGCATCCGCTGAGTCCCCTCCATTCTGTCTACTCCACAAACAGGGTTCTCAAAAGAATGTGTGCAGAAAACTCCTGGCATTGGGAGTGCAATCATGAAATGCACGCTAATGGGACCATGCATGCACGGTGGAGCTCTGGACCGCAAGCATTTCAGATCTGACAATGGTAGAATGTGGGGACACAGAGGACTCTGAGGGACTTTGCAGACTATGGGAGTTGGAAGAATCCCCAGGTAAGTTAAAATCCTGAGGGTCGGAATGCACACAGTTCAGGTGTACTTTAAGAAGGAGATTACCAAATTACCACCACCACTCACCTAAGTAGGAACAAAAGGATCATTTAGGACCTCTAAGCTGTTTACTGTAATCAGGTATGCTGCAAATTTACATTACAATAATGATGAATTAACCATAATTAATTTGAATTATAGTTCATGTAAACATATGCACCCAAAACAGGAAAACTATAAAGTGCAAGGTGTGTAAACAATTGGTTTAACCACTTGAGGACCACAATGCTAAACGTCCCTAAAGAACAGGCCATTTTTACTGAAATGGGCCACTGCAACTTTAAGGCCAAGCTGCAGGGCCACACAACACACCACACAAGTGATCCCCCCCCCCCTTTTCTCCCCACCAACAGAGCTTTCTGTTGGTGGGGTCTTATCGCCCCAGATATATTTTTTTTTTTTTTACAAATATTTAGGTTCTTTTTTTAAATAAATAAACATATTTTTCTTTTATTTTTCCCACCCTCCCCCAGCCAGTCTATCACAGCAATCGCTCTCTTGTGCCCCAGGGGGACAGCCGTATCACACGGCTGTCCCCGGTATAGCACTGCTGCTGGGAGACTGAAGGCGGGACAAAGCTTCACCTACCAAGCAGGAGATGCGTGCACAGGACTTGACGCCAATTGGTGTTAGGCGGTCCTGGGGCTGCCGCCACGGTCACGTGGTTGAGGAAGTTAAGTAAAAGTGAATTTCATCTTACTTACAGCAATTGATTATAACTGTATATCCTGATAGGGTTTCAAACATATACTTGAATTTCTGATTGGCTGTAGTTTGAATGCTATAACCCTCTACACTAAATATTTATCCATATATGTAAAATAACTTTGGGACTCTGTCTTTATCTCATATAGGAAATGATTTTGAGGACCTATTTGTGTTGGGATGTTACAGGGAGTAGTAGCTTCAATAAAACTGCACATTCATTTACTGTACATAATGTATCTGACTGTCAAACCATCTGCTCTGATGATTACGTTCCTATGCCGAGGTGCCAAATGTCTGCTCTGCTTCAAAAATGCCGTACGTATTGCATTTCCTTCAACTGTCTGTAAAGTCAATCAAAGGAAAAGCGATACATTAGATTAACAAAATCACAGACACAGTAACAGGCCTTGGCTAGAAACAAGTGCAAATAAACAAAATGCAGAAGATCAAACATTGTGAAATTCAGCTATGATTGCACTACCCTTGACAATGCATACATACTATAAGCTGTGCAATAATACTATTTCTAGCATATCCTTAAGATATTTTAACAAAAACCTCTGTCATCTTAACATTCTTGCTGTCTATCTTTTTGATAGGAACATTTTTAATGAATAATGATGACTTTCAATGATCTTACTGCCATGTATGTAACTGCTCCTCTGAGAGTGCACAATCCTCTATAATAATCTCCCTGTGTCCCTGCGTGTGCTGTCTCTGTGTAGCGTTGCTGGTGGCGGACGCATGCGCACGCCACCCACCGCGCACATGCCAAGAAACACGGACCTAGAGCCCGTTTTTAAATGGGCTTAGGTCTACTAGTAATAAATAAAGGCATTAGCGGGAATATGCATTAAATGTGTACAAGCAGTCATCATGCCAAGGTTTAATTTATAAAATGTAATATCTTTGCTGAAATAAATTCAATGTGATCAAATTAAAACAAAAATGTAATTGTAATGCAAGGATGCTGAGCAATTTTCCAGTAATGTTTCCCCTACCTGACAGTAATAGATGTTTTTTAAAGAGTTGCTGGACAAGTAGTGCTCGTGAGAGGAGGAAAAAAATGAAGCAGTCTGTTACATACCATTCAGTGTCATTATGATAAAAAGGACAGTTATTCAGCTAACCTACAGAGTTACAGTAATTATTGATAACACATTCAATCACAGAAATAATTAAGCTTTTATATATTCAGTGAGATCAATTTTTGTTAAATCCCAAATCCAAGCAGACACAGATCTAATACCATTTGATAGCTTAGTAAGCACAGTGCACAGCTGTTAGCTTTGGGGCACAAAAAGCTTCATCATCTAAAAATGTACTAAAAACTTACCATGGACCTGAAGTAGACCAGTTGAGAAAGAGAAAAGCAGAATCAGTGGGAGGGATGCTGATCGGCTCAGCATCATCATGCTGTTCAGATTCAGGCTTTAAGGGAGGGGTACACAAATGAAACTATATGAACATCTGAACAACTGTGCATGCAACAGGAAATCACTGGTTAAAGAATCCTTGACCAAGTACTTTAAAAGTTTTATACACATATATATATCACTAACTGTAACTAAGGTGATGACATCCTGGAGCCAATCAGAGGGCTCCCAGCAGAAGCCCTAGCAACTAATCACAGAGGGGAACCCTGGCCGGCACCACCTAACCATATTGAGCCAATCAGAGGCCTCCTAGCCTAAGCCCTGGCACCCAATCACAGAAAGGAACACTGCACAGCCCCCTGTATAATAAGGAGGGCTGCCATGATGAGACAGATCATCCTGGCTTGCTGAATGCACACTGAGAGACATGCTCCAGTGCTGGTGCCCTACATTGATTAACCCCTTCACTACTATCACTACTCTATAGTTAAATCGTTAATTAGCTTGATTGATGTCTCATAGTGTCACAGTTAGAGTGTGCGCTGCAGTGCTGCTGGGCCAAGGGCTGTACACAGTGATAAGCTGTTCAGTGATTAACCCCTTCACTATCACTACACTATAGTTAAATCGTTCATTAGCTTGATTGATATCATAGTGTGACATTTAGAGTGTGTGCTGCAGTGCTGCTGCAGCTGCAATGGGTCTGTGTGTGTGCTGTGCACACACCAGGCCAGCTGCTGCCTGCTACGTGCAAACACGTGCAAAGTGCCACGTGCAAGGTGCAAACACGTGCAAAGTGCAAAGTGCCACATGCAAACACATGCAAAGTGCCACGTACAAATTGCAAACACATTTTGCACGTGTTTGCACTTTGTACGTGGCACTTTGCGTGTGTTTGCACATGGCATTTTGCACTTTTCACGTGTTTGCACTTTGCACGTGGCACTTTGCACTTTGCATGTGTTTGCACTTTGCACGTGGCACTTTGCACTTTGCACGTGTTTGCACTATACACATGGCACTTTGTGCAAAGCTCCACGTGCAAACTCATGCAAAGTGCAAAGTGCCATGTGAAAAGTGCAAACACATGCAAAGTGCAAAGTGCCACGTGCAAACACATGCAAAGTGCAAAGTGCCATGTGCAAAGTGTGAACACGTGCAACGTGCCTTGTGCAAACTCGTGCAAAGTGCAAAGTGCCATGTGCAAAGTGCAAACACGTGCAAAGTGCCTTGTGCAAACACATGCAAAGTGCAAATTGCCACTTGCAAAGTGCAAAGTGCCACGTGCCACGTGCAAAGTGCCACATGCAAAGTGCCACGTGCCACTTTGCACATGGCACTTTGCACGTGGCACTTTGCACGTGTTTGCACGTGGCACTTTGCACTTGTCACGTGTTTGCACGTGACACTTTGCACTTTGCACTTGGCACTGTGCACATGGCAATTTGCTAGTGGCACTTTGCACTTTGGACTTTGGACACAATGTGGGCTGCACGACTGCTGTCTGGAACCTAGGCCTGATGTTAATTGACAGCCATTTTTTGGGGGGGGAATTTAAGTCCCCACATCATCAATTAGTGTTCCCCTTTGCAAAATAATGATGATACATGCCTCATTGACCCCAAAAACCCTTTTTAAAGCAATTTAAAGGGCACTTCCGGTTTTTCTATCCAGATATCCAAATCCGGCAGGATATCCCGGATACTGGGGTCAGATATCCGATTCGGATCCGGATTGGAAAATGTTGAACTCGGATATCCGACCCGGTCGGATATCTGGGTATCCGGATCCTACCCGTATTTTGAAAAGTGGTATCCGAGCACCCCTGTATTTATATATATATATATACTGTATATATATATATATATATATATATATATATATATATATATATATATATATATATATATATATATATATATATATATATATATATATATATATACATATATATATATACTGTATATATCTATTACATGATGAATTTATGCTGAATGTAAAAGTCTGCTTTTGGATCGAGAGCACAGTCTCTATCCCAGCCCCAGGGACCTAAATCTAAGCAAGATGCAGGTTACATAATTTCACATATATTGTCCAGCAATTTGAAAGACTGCTACTGAATATCCGTGAATAGGGATATGTATTGGATCTGTGTTAATAGAAACCGTTATTGCCATCCACAATCAAATCTCCAGCAGTCATAAATAATGAAGCTATTTGAACCCTTTTTATAATTTCTAACCCTGGGTTTCAGAGCAAAACAAAGCTTGAGTACCTCTGTCTCATTCACACCTAGCCCATTCATTAACTTAGCTGTGGACCAGTCAGAAGCTTTATTTTCCTCACTTGAACAGAACTCGAGGTGGAAGTGATATGAAGGCTGCCATATTGATTTCCTTTTAGACAATACCAGTTGCCAGGCAGTCCTCCTGATCCTAAGTGTCTAATACTTTTAGCTATAGACCATTAAAACGCATATGCAAATCAGGTAGTCTGACTCAGCTGACTCAGGTTTTACTGGATTAGCCATATGCTTGTTTCAGGGTTTTGACTCAGACACTACTTATGCCAGAAGATAAAAAAGGCTGCCAGGCAACTGGCATTGTTTACAAGGAAATAAATATGTCAGCCTCCATATCCCTCTCACCACGGGTTCCCTTTAAGGCCCAACACTAGGATTTGAAGCATATAAAGGAACCAAATGACTCTTCATGGCTGTCATCAAAATAGTGTCTGAACAGAGGGTACTGCTGCTGATACTTCTCTAGGCAGCAGTCCCATATAGGAGCGGCAATATATACTGTATCACTAATATGTGTTCAATATATGACTGTAGCCCTAGGTTTTGGAAACATTCCAGACAATATCTGGACAGCAGACAATATCGCCACCCATCTTTTAGACTAGTATTTGTTCTTAAACTAAAAAATAAATTATTAATATGAAACAAGTCAAAAATTAAAAGATTTAACCACAGAAGTCGCGCCACTTGTCAGTTAGAAAAGCAATCCAAGCTGTGTCACCTTTAAAGACAAGAAAGCGACAAGAGGGGCACTCTCATGGTGAGTATAGCCTCAATAGTACACCCTTGTGTATAACACACACTGCGTGAGGAAACTTCCAGCAAAGATAGAGGGAGATGACATCCCCCTTCCTCCCCCTGCTCACCGGATATTTTCTTGCAATCTTGTGTATCACAAACTTATATGCTGGATATCAACACCTAGTAAAACACCAAGCAGCTTCCAAAGAGTAAAACCACTTAAATAAAACTCTCAATGGCCCCAATATAAAACTGCATACATTAAAACAACCTCACTTGACTGCAAGCATATCACAATACAGCGTTCCTTATGATTCCATACACCTCTCATGTGTCCTGGCTGGTACCTTCCTTATGCTCGAGCGCTGTGCGTCCTCCTTAAACCAAAAAATAAATACCTGATGAGTTCAAAACTGCATAGAGGAGAATCCAACAGTTATAAGATGGGAAATGTAAGTTTTTTTTGTTGTGGTTGTTTTTTGTTTTTTTTTATCTTGGGAACAAATAATAGTCTGAAAGAGTTGGAGGAGACTTTTGGTTTACATCTAAAAGAAATTTCAATTAACCAACACATATTGGGCTTGATTCACTAAACCGTGATAAGACAAATATCACACCTTATCAAAGATATCAGACGTTATCAAAAGTTATCACACGTTATCAAAGTTAACACGCCTTATCAGAGTAGCATAGCGAGCGCTACAAACTTATGCCTGTTAATTGGCAATGGCACTCGTCCTGCCCTGAGCCCCTGCGGGTTCATAGAGCTCGCTGTGCTACTCTGATAAGGCATGTTAACTTTGATAATGTGTGTTAACTTTTGATAATGTGTGATAACTTTGATAACGTGTGATAACTTTTGAAAACGTGTGATAACTTTGATAAGGTGTGATATTTGTCTTATCACGGTTTAGTGAATCAAGCCCATCATGTGATCTTATTAAAAGAAAGCAGTTAGTTTTACTAGATATAGTTGCCATTTTTCTGGGAAAAAGGAAGTGGCACAAGCCAAAGACTTAACAGCACACCCACATATGAGGAATCAATAAACAAAGAAAATTAAAAAAAAAGCTACTAAAGGGGGATACATTGCTTTGTTTCCTATATTCTGATTAGCATAACTAGCAATTATGATGAAGATTATTATTATTTTGCCTTGTGCACCACAGCTTTAGTCTTGTAGCTATGCATGTTTACAGTTCTCTGCATCTGCAATGTTTTGAAATGTACTGACTGTCTTTGCAGGAATGCAGATTATTATTTTGCAGAGCAAAGATAATGAGTAGATTTCAGTGTGGTTGGGGACTTTATGAAAAGCTTAAAGTTCATTGAGATTATCTATTTTCATGGAAGTCCTCCTGTTGTTTCCTGTCTTGTAAATGATGTTAGTAAATCATTGGTAAAATAATGCAATGGAATGCACAGCATGGAAGTATCCATGATAAAAGACATCTTAATCAATTTTTCATAGCTAAGGTATCTGGGCAATTCATTACCATCTGAGTGGAAGACACACATGACACAGCATAGAAATTAAGCTAGGAATTACACATTGTTTACTTCCAATGATTTCATTCTGCTTACTGTGAACATTTCTGTTAAATCACCCAAAAAATAGTTTTGCACACAGGTATGTAATTTATTAGATATATAAAGTTTAGATAGTGGTGAGAGGCATTAATTATTCTATTTGTTTCTATATATTTTTTGGTCTATACCAGCATCTGGAAGATTTTTTTCTCTCTTCTGTTGTGCAACAAATGGGAACATCTGTCAATTTTTATTGATGATGTGCCAAATTTACTTAACAATTTCCGGATCTTCATGATTTAAATCTATGCCCTGTTTGGCAGCTGTTATCCCTGCCAGGGTGTAGATTTCAATCTCTCACTCCGCGTCTCCTCACTTTCACCATTCACGTCGCTCTGCCATCACTGCAGCCTGATCGCTCTTCTGTCACAATGACAGCAGAGCTCTATGCGCCTGTCAAGAGCCGATTTAATTGGCTCTTAACCCCTTGAGCCCTCAAAGGGGACAGAGAATATAAGAACTTATGTGGTTTTAAGCTAAGCACACACATTTGATGACTGTTTCCCATCGGGATCAGGAAACGATCCCTCAGACAACAAATCAGGGACAAATGCTTTACAGATATATCACTTGCTTGAAGGAATGCTTGTCGGAGTTATGAAGGGGATCGGAACAACAACAATTGGTGCATGATGGAGCAGGCAGCAGGAGTGAAAATAAAATTGTGCTCAGGCATACTTGGGTGTTGTTAAAGGACAATGGAAGTGAGAGTTATATAGAGGCTGCCATATTTATTTCCTTCTAAGAAATACCAGTTGCCTGGCTATCCTGCTGATCCTCTGCATCTAATAGTCATAGACCCTAAACAAGCATGCAGCAGATCAGGTGTTTCTGAGATTACTGTCAGATCTGACAAGATTAGCTGCATGTTTGTTTCCAGTGTTAATCAGATACTACTGCAGCCTATAAGAATAGCAGGGCTGCAAGGCAGTTGGTATTGGTTAAAAGGATGTAAACATGGCAACCTACCATATACGTCTCACTTCCGTTGTCCTTTAAAGATCCAATGAACGTATGCTCTAAACACACTAGATAGGAAACGATTGTTGATTGAAGCTGCTGCTATTGACCATTTCACCTGACTTTTATCTACTGTGTGTATGTACCTTTACATAAAAACCTGGGAGTTTATCTCTTTCCTCTGAGCTCCCTTTATAATGTATGTTAGAATTGATCTGTACGAAGAAGCATGTGAAATTATTTTTCTTCATCTACCACAAAAAGCAAATTTTCACCAAATGACAACAGATTTGTAAAGTCAGGGAATTTTCACAAAATGCTAATTACTCAAAAATACTTGGACACTCCCATATTATGATCTTTGTTAGGAACTCTGAGGAATAGCAGGGCTTCTATGCTTACATACGAGCAAGCTGAAATTAAGCTTAATCCTTTTAATATACAGAGTTCAGTGGAGGGATTTTTCCCCCTCAGCAAAAGTGGAGCTGAAAGAACATGGGGCCTTAACAACTTTAATCATCTACAGTACTGCACTATAGACAGCTTGCCCTTTAGTACTTAATATAAGCACCTTCCTGTGAACGTTTTTCAGTTTGTCTGATACTTGACCTACCAAGGTATTAATGTAGGGCTGCTAGGAGAAGATATTGACTTCTGATATTGCCCACAGTGCACCTCATACACACATAAATGATAAATGTCTTGAATTGAGCAAAACTGACTGACTGACGGCTGTGTAGGTCAGTTTTACCTATAATAAAGAGCAGGCCATGCCCACTAAATGGCTTTTGAGGTTACAGCATTACTGAGAGATGGCTGAACTGTTTTAAACAGCAGAAATCATATTTCTGTGCTCTTTTTATAACTGTTATAGATCAGGCACATTTGTAGCGATTACATTAAACATTAAAAATGCTGCATTGTGAATGCACAATGTTTTCATAAGGCCTTCCTGAAAATGTATATGTTACATATTCTGAATGTCTGTATTAACATCAAGCAGTGTGTTCTCTTTAAACCACAGACAGCTCCTTAGCTGCATCCCCTCCCCTGCAGTGGTTGGATTATTTTCCATTTGTGGTACTGAGCATGCATAAAATCTCCTTATTATGGTCTGTTTCACTTGAAATCTGTCTCCCTAGAGTGGTTATATCACAGCAATCTATATTTGTTTAACATACAATGCAATGCGGAAAATGACTTTTAAGCACTTTGTTTCTAGGCTACTTAGTTTCCTTTTTTAATGCAGGTTCACTTGTTCATTTAATTTCAGACTTTCGTCCGCTCATTTATTCATCTAGAAGTAATTTTTAAATTATGGGTTCTGTCAGCATTTTGTAACAAGAAAAGTTATTAACTTAAAGCTTTGTGGTGTCAACAAATGTTCTATTTTAGTCACAGTGCTAGCCTCCCCATGCTTCTCTGCACCAAATGGAATTCAGTTCTTGGTTCTGTCTTACTGCCAGTGGCCCCACTAATATATCTCCAGTGTATATAACTGGTATGAACTGTCTTCATTACCTCCATTTTATCTTGCAGTTTATGCACATACAATTTTCACATCAAGCCTGTGTCACTGCTAAAAGAAAATAGCAAGCAGCTCAGTCAGTTTTAAGTAGCAAGAGAGAGACACAAAGACAGACAATTCCTCATAATATAGAATAAACTTCTGTACTCAGTCCTACCAGAGAACAAATGAGATCCAATTAAAACAAGTCTGAAAGCAGACTGACTGCTATAACTCCCAGGAGTCCATCTGAGCAGCCAATGGAAACACTGGTGGAAGAAAGGGCAGAACATTTAGAAAGCAGATGCTGATTTGTTAGTCAACAAATACCTGAGCACTGGCTGCATGTATGCGTAGCTTTGCCTTTGGCAGCTTAGCACCATTAAGGTAGCCACACACGTATAGATTTGCAGCAGATTCGACCGTCAGATAGATTTCTGTCAGATGCCTGTCTAGTCGAATCTGACAGGAATCTATCTGATGTGTGCCACACACTAGGAACATCCTGTCAGATAGACCAAATAGATCGAAATCAATTGAAATCGGCTGCAAATCGATCAATTTGCTGATTTGAAAGAATCGATCTCAGATCGATCGATTCTATAAAATCGATTGAGCAATCGATGGCTGAAATCGACTAGTGTATGGGCCCCTTAAGTCTCATGTAGATGAATATGAAAATCATAACATGCACTGAGGGTCGTATTCACTTCTATTGTCTTGCATCACAAACAAGTTATCGGTAGATTAAACTACAAATGTAAGACTATTGATGGCCATGCAAATTCTAACTCAATCAGCATGTTAAATTAAGCAGTTTGGACATTGCAGTGGTAGCTTTTTAGGCGTGTGTTGGGAGTGATTTAATTTTCCTTCAGCTGAGCTAAAAAAAAAAAAAAATAGCATATACCCCCTTAACACCCACCCCCTCTCCCCTACTGTCTGGTCCATGACATGATCCCTGTAAGAGAAGGGCAGAAACCTCCCACTCATACAAAGACCATTTGACCATATCAAAGATAAAAGGCACATCCCCAACTCCAAATTCCAGGATTAGGTGGAGTAACTACACCCTTATGTGGATTCAAGCCATGGGAACCTATGGTGGAGTCTTGGAGTTTCCTTTAACAATGAAGTAATCCCCAGCTGTCTATCCTCCTCAGATAAACATTGTTTTGACCTTCTGTTGTGACCATCTACCTATTTATAACAATGGGTTAAAAGAAAAAATGTATTTGAAGTAAAAGCCAACAGTAACATATTTATCAAGATTAAATCAAAACATCTCAAGTTTATTAATCTTAAAGGGTTTTGATTGTTGTGTTGAACAATGCAAGTTTACCCCACGAGTTTACAATATTGCCTTCCCTAGCCCAACAAACTACATGCATCATTTATTTAACAAACTAGATGACCTGCTCTGTGTTTACATCTCACAGAAATCCTTGGGCAGTGAGCGTTCTTTCCTGTGAGTGTATTCAGTCACATTCACTTAGATCACCTTTTACATGAAGACAGACTGTTGAGTTATAAAGACTATGTCTTGGAAAAAGAAATCATTCCCTTTCTTTTGCCATGCCGACACTATTTAACTGCACATGAAAACAGGAGATAAGCACAACAACAACATACAGCTGTTTAAGTCCAGTTCCCTGAAGGAAAAAAAAGAAAAAGGTTTAGATATTGTGAAAGAAGGTTATACCTTCTTCTTTTCTTTCATTGCTGTCTATGTCCCCATCACCAGAATTTCTTTTCTATCGCAGGACATAAGGGCATTAGAACCTCTTTCTTTTCAATGTTCAAAACACCAGGAGGATTCAAATAAAAGGAAAGTGTGGAGTTCCACATGCAGAAATTGAAGATTGCACAAATCCACCAAAGAGGCAGAATTATTGGCTAATATTTGCAAATTTCCTATTGAGGGGTTTATGAATTGTAATTCCACCATCATCATTTATGTCATCAATCAGTGGCGGACACAGCTAGCAGTGGGCCCCTGTGCAAAATTGTAATTGTGGGCCCCCTATGACCTGCGGCGCGCATAGTGCGCCGCGGCAAAATATGGGCGTGGCTACATTGCGCGCCGCGGCAAAAAATAGTGGACAGAACCTGCGGCGCGTAGCGCCGCGGCAAAAAATGGGCGTGGCAATGACCGGATGAGGGCGGAGCTAACTGTAACTTAAAGCGAACCCGGGGTGAGGGTTTATTTCCTTTTAAACAATACTAGTTGCCTGGCGGCCCTGCTGATCTATTTGGCTGCAGTAATAAACTGAATTACACCAGCAACAAGCATGCAGCTAATCTTCTCAGTTCTGACAATATTGTCAGAAACCCCTGACCTGCTGCATGCTTGTTCAGGGTCTATGGTTGAAAGAATAAGAGGCAGAGGACCAGCACGGCAGCCAGGCAACTGGTATTGCTTAAAAGGAGAGAAATATGTCAGCCTCAATATTATTCTCACCTCAGGTTCCCTTGAAAAGTGCAACGCAAAGACAGTGGGCCCAAGTTTTGGTGACCCTTTCCCCAGAAAATTCACATAATTGTGCAGGTTTTCTCAAGAAAATACACATATATGCCCAGAAAATACGTGCAATCATGTCGGCAGATATGCCCAGAAAATACGTGCAATCATGTCGGCAGATATGCCCAGAAAATACGTGCAATCAAGTCGGCAGATATGCCCAGAAAATACATGCAATCAAGTCGGCAGATATGCCCAGAAAATACATGCAATCAAGTCGGCAGATATGCCCAGAAAATACATGCAATCAAGTCGGCAGATATGCCCAGAAAATACGTGCAAACAAGTCGGCAGATATGCCCAGAAAATACGTGCAATCATGTCGGCAGATATGCCCAGAAAATACATGCAATCATGTGGCAGACCTGCCCAGAACATACACCTGCTAATATAAATAAAACAAAAACATTTACTCACCTGCAGCAGCAGACCTCCTGTCCCAGCCTCCATCCGGCGCGCAGCTCCCATGGGTGGTTGGGTGGATAGGTAGCCTAGTGGGTGGGTGAGTGGGTGGGTGGGTGGGTAGGTAGCCTGGTGGGTGGGTGGGTAACTAGCCCGGTAGGTAGGTAGGTAGCCCGGTGGGTGGGTAGGTAGGTAGCCTGGTGGGTGGGTTGGTAACTAGCCCGGTAGGTAGCCGGGTGGGTGGTTAGGTAGGTAGCCGGGTGGGTGGTTAGGTAGGTAGCCGGGTGGGTGGTTAGGTAGGTAGCCTGGTGGGTGGGTAGCCTGGTGGGTGGGTTGGTAACTAGCCCGGTAGGTAGCCGGGTGGGTGGTTAGGTAGGTAGCCGGGTGGGTGGTTAGGTAGGTAGCCGGGTGGGTAGGTAGGTAGGAAGCCTGGTGGGTGGGTAGCCGGGTGGGTGGGTAGGTAGGTAGCCGGGTGGGTGGTTAGGTAGGTAGCCGGGTGGGTAGGTAGGAAGCCTGGTGGGTGGGTAGGTAGCCGGGTGGGTAGGTAGGTAGCCGGGTGGGTAGGTAGGAAGCCTGGTGGGTGGGTAGGTAGCCTGGTCGGTGGGTGGGTAGGTAGGTAGCCTGGTGGGTGGGTAGGTAGCCTGGTGGGTAGGTTGGTAACTAGCCCGGTAGGTAGCCGGGTGGGTGGTTAGGTAGGTAGCCGGGTGGGTGGTTAGGTAGGTAGCCGGGTGGGTAGGTAGGTAGGTAGCCTGGTGGGTGGGTGGGTAGCCGGGTGGGTGGGTAGGTAGCCTGGTGGGTGGGTTGGTAACTAGCCCGGTAGGTAGCCGGGTGGGTGGTTAGGTAGGTAGCCGGGTGGGTGGTTAGGTAGGTAGGTAGCCGGGTGGGTAGGTAGGTAGGTAGCCGGGTGGGTAGGTAGCCGGGTGGGTAGGTAGCCGGGTGGGTGGTTAGGTAGTTGGGTGGGTGGTTAGGTAGGAAGCCTGGTGGGTGGGTAGGTAGCCGGGTGGGTAGGTAGCCGGGTGGGTGGTTAGGTAGTTGGGTGGGTGGTTAGGTAGGAAGCCTGGTGGGTGGGTGGGTAGGTAGGTAGGAAGCCTGGTGGGTGGTTAGGTAGTCGGGTGGGTAGGTAGGAAGCCTGGTGGGTGGGTAGGTAGGTAGCCGGGTGGGTAGGTGGTTAGGTAGCCGGGTGGGTAGCTATCCGGGTGGGGGGCCCGACTCCTATCCTCCCTCCCTCCCTTCCTTCCTCACCTCGGGGGGCCCCCTCCCGATATGCGCGGCGGGAGAGCGAGCGGCAAATGCAGGAAGTCTTCAGGGCTCTCCACGCATCCGCTAGAGGCCCAGCCGCTGAGTCTCCAATATGTCTCCAACTGGAGACATATTGGAGACTAAGCGGCTGGGCCTCTAGCGGATGCCTGGAGAGCCCTGAAGACTTCCTGCATTTGCCGCTCGCTCGCTCGCTCTCCCGCCGCGCATATCGGGAGGGGGGCCCCCCGAGGTGAGGGAGGGAGGGAGGATAGGAATCGGGGGGCCCCCCGGGGAATAAAATAATAAAAAAAAAATAAAAAAAATAAAAATACTTAATGGGCCCCTGAAGAAAACGGAACTTCAGGGGCCCTCGTGCGGCGGCACGGCCTGCACGGCCGTATGTCCGCCACTGTCATCAATGACAACAGACACCATAGACCATACGTAAAGTGTAATAAATGACTGTTGAGTGTTAGATATGATGAATTATTGTGGAGCTACAAGGAACAGTGATAGACAGTTTGTTATGTTATGTGATGTATCTAAGAATTTTCTTATCTAGCATGCTGGAGACCCCAGTGTTTTTTCTTTCTGTGGTACTGTGAGCGTGGAGTGCTGTTAGAGAAGAAAATTGTTTCACTGGGCATGAGGTAGTGGGGGTTAACTGAAGGTGGGATGTTAATGTGTTTCTCAAATAAATATTGTAGAGCTTATTCTTTTTTGGAAGGGTGCATACTGGGCACTTATCCCTGGGATATCACGGGCGGTTCTTTATTTTTCCTGTTCTTCGTGGTCACATTTTTATTCACATTTTCAATGCAAGATTTTTCATTTTCATTTACATTTTTGGCCAAATGCAATAGAATCACAAACATGTAGATTATGGAGAAAAGGCAGAAAACCACCTGAGTATTTCCTGCAGAGAAATAGGCAAAAACAGAACGTGGGCAAATGCAAAAAACCTCATTAATTATATGTGTGTGCTTTTTTCCTGAAATTGAGAAATGGATATAGTCTTAGACCCTCTCTCTTTGTTCTCTCCTCACACCATCTCACACTTGATAGGGGTGCCTTGATGTCTTTTATGGGGTTTGTGTTTTTCATTTTTTCATTGTTTTTAATGTGTTCCCCTCTGCCTTTATGTGTTTTTGGTTTGGTCATAAGGGCGTTAAAGTAACATATTTAATAAAAGGCTTATGTTTTACATGATTCATTTATAAATAATTTGGTCAGTGTTTGCCCATTGTAAAATCTTTCCTCCCTCCCTACCTGACAGCTTTAGTTCTGCCAGGTGATCTGTACCGAATGTTCATTTACTGAGAATTCTATGCACAGAGGGAGATATTGCTTTCTTGTTATTTTACACAATGCAACAACATTCACAGACAACAAACTGTCAGGACCATGGTCTTGACAACACACTGTGGGAGGGGTTTCACCACAATATCAGCCATACAGATATCCCTGATGATCAGCGGGTATCAGCTACTGATTTGGATGAAGTTCAATCTTGCGTTAAAGTTCCTCTTTACTACACGGGTATCTTTTGCGGGAGGGCAAGTCTGACGGGAGGAGGCAATATGTGTGTATGTTTATATGTCCAGTGTTTGTAGGCCAGCACTGGGCAAACTACGGCCCACAGGCCGTATACAGCCCACATATGATGTGAATCTGGCCCGCCGCTGAAATGTGCTGACAGTGTGTTACATGACGTTGCTGTGGCTATGGGACCTGATGCTGGAAGCGGTGATTAGGTGAGTTAACCCTCTCACTTAAAGAGGAACTGTCATGAAAATCCTAAAATTTAAAACACATACAAATAAGAAGTATATTTCTTCCAGAGTAAAATGAGCATAAATTCCTTTTCTGCTATGTCGCTGTCACTTACAGTAGGTAGTAGAAATCTGACATTACTGACAGATTTTGGACTAGCTCATCTTCTCATAGGGGGGTTCTCAGATGTTTCTTTATTTTGAAAAGCACTTAGTGAATGGCAGTTGCTTCATCCAACTGCCAAAATAGTGTGCAGTGAGCAGGGAGGCTGGCCAGCATCTTTGTATTAATTATTTTTAGAGAATGTCTTTATAAAGAATAAAGGCCATGATGAGAATCCCAATGAAGAGATGCACTTGCCCAAAATCTGTCGGTAGTATCCGATTTCTAATACCTACTATAAGTGACAGCAACATAGGAGAAAAAGTAATTTATGGCTGATTTTACTCTGGGAAAAAAATGTACTTCTTATTAGTATGTGTTTTAAATTTTAAAAATCTTTCCTCTTGAAGCCACTTTTGCAGATGTGCAGGGAGGGAGGGAGGAAAAGAGGAGAGGAATAGCCCTGTTTTATTCCCTGTCAGTTGGGACTAATGACTTTGTTGGGTCCGAAACTTGTCAGCTGTATGTATGGAACTTCTACTAGAGTAATCTGCAATATTTTTTTTCTTTCTAACTGATGGGACAGAAATACCCAAATGAACAGAGGTTTGTTAAAGCAGAGGTAGCAACGACCCTTTCCATTAGTCTTGCTTCTGTTAGGTGCACTGGGGCTAAAATGCAGGGATAGGAACATTAAAAACTATTCAATGGCATTTTTAAGTTTTGAAGATAAAAAATAATGAGAGAAGGATAAGTAATGTGTACAGGATAATTTCTGAGATTTTTTTTTAAATATTGTTATCACTATGACTTTGTTGCATGCTGAGCTACTTTCCTGGTTTTACTTTAGTTATGCTCTAAGACCTGTCAGCCACTACAAGTAACAACTCGTGCTACTGTCATCCATTAGTAAACAATATTTTGTGAATTTTATTTATTTACATATGCTGCCTATCAAGTGCCCATAGCTGTGGAATAACTTTACGCAAACACAAGTTTCAGAGCTGGATTGCTATCATGTTGCTCTCGCAGTCTTAGCATGGATATTGTGTGCCCCAAATCTATTAAAAATTTTCAGGAACAGTGATTGATCACAGACTTTTCTGGTGACTATTATATTTTGTTAATTCAGGCAATACTGAGCCTTCTTTCTTCTATAAAACACGGCGTTTAGGCTAAGAAATTGAAGGATAAATGAACCCTTTGTCAAGGTGTTTCTGTAGGCAGTCTCACAAGACTTTCAACTCAACTTACAATAAACAATACATTTTGCTAACGGGTATTTTTGCCCCTGGCACTGGATCAATAGGACAACCGTATGGTTAATGGAGAAAGCTTATCAAATAGGTCAATACAGGATTTAAATTCTCCTGCAGGGAGCCTATAATTGATGCTTTAAATAAGAATTCGACTGGCTATGTTCTTCGTTATATGTTTATGGAGTCAAGCATGCTGTAATTAATGTCTTTTGGTGGTGATTATAACTTTGAAGACAGAATCTTTTTGCAAAAAGATGACAAGAGCAGTATGCTCTACAATTCCCACTGAATATGTGGGCTGTTTTGTTAGGGGAATTAATTTGCTGTTGCAGATGTGAGAGATTGAGCAGTTATACTGCTTTATCAGAAAGAAACATATAATAATTATTGTTATAGTGGGTACATTAAAACTCTTTAACAAACAGTAGTGAATCCTTTGCAAAGAATACTCCAACCTATTTTATAATAGAAACAATATGATAATAAACTTTTTTTTTTTTTTAATGAGAGAGCAAATATGGATTTCCTCAAGATGATCTAGTCGTACATTATTGCACTGCTGCCTTGAAGTAAGAAATTAACATACTGCCCTTTGCATGTTTCTGTATACCAGAGATTTTTGACTTTAGATTAGCGATATCAGTAAAACAATCTTATTGTCCAATGTCCAGTTATACATTCAAATGCAGACTTACCCTCTAGAAAGACAGTTCCTGCAGTGTCCTGAAATAGTGCACAGTGCTGTGGTGGTTACAGAAGCTGAATGGGTAAGCAACTTCACATCCTAAAAAAAGTGGACATGTCAACCTGATGAGTTACATGGAGGAAGTGAGTATGACTGTTTCTCCCAAGTATAGCATATTTTCACAGATTAACATTATGAGAAGCTGCCAGTGATCACTATATTTACTCATTTCAACAAAATAAAACTTGCATGATCATGCACCATCTAGGACAGTTTTGCCAAATAGGATTTTCACTTATGTACTTTTAACATGTCAACCCTGCAGCAATTCTGTTCATAAGAATGGGATCCAAAAAGTCAGCACACCAGCATCTTATGCCTTGGTTGAAAACATGTGCTGCCTTGGTATGCAGCAGACTTTCATGTACTCTATCTATCTATCTATCTATCTATCTATCTATCTATCTATCTATCTATCTATCTATCTATCTATCTGTCTAGCTATTTATCTATCTATCTATCTGCACAACACCAATGTCTGTCAGTAATGGGCAGTATTACTGTGTTGCCCAGTGGCAGGTTATCCTGGTTTACTGTAACAATCATCTGGGTGCCTCCCTTCCTGTTGTATATGGTACAGGTAACTTTCCAGTTGTATTAACATTATTTGTGATAGTGCTGTATGAAAACATGTGAGACGTCATTTATGTGTGGTGATGCTTTGGTGTCACAGTGAAATCTGAGTGACATGTTTCAGATGGAGGATCGTTTGTTATTTAAGCCTCATTGCTCACTTCACTTAAAGTGTTTTATAACTTTCTGGATCAGCTTTACTACCACATTGGATTTCTAACCATCTATGGTCATGCATCAGTAATGCTGTGTTTGATAGTGTGGCACTACTCCTCTATCTTTAACAATTCACCAGGTTTAATGAACTACCAAATGTGCTTAACCACTTGAGGGCCGTGGTGTTAAACCCCCTTGACCAGGCTGTTGTTTACTAATTGGGCCACTGCAGCTTTAAGGGCTGCCACGCATTCATGCCAATTAGCGTGGAGTGGTTGGCAGGTAGTTAATATCTCCAAAACATCTCAGTATCTACTGTATGTAACCTTGATAAGTTTTAGCTGTTCTGACTTTTTCTGGGGATGTAGCAAATTGGGCATGTCACAAACCTGTCATGTCTGAAATAGAGAGGATTAAATTGCTAACTTTTTTTTTTAGAACAGTTGTACTACCAATACAGTAAGTACATCACAAATTTAGGGGAAGCAGAAAATAGACACTACAAATGCCTATGCCTCACATGCTTTAGTATGATGTAGGAGGGTCTAGGTGTAAACTACTATTACCTATTAGCCCCGTTCACATCACAGAACGCAGGCGCGTTCCGTTCAGAACACAACGCACAGGAATGCACGTCATATGCATCTCTGTGCGTTGCGTGGCTGATACCATTCACTGAAAGTGAATGGGACAGCCGCGCGTTTTGTTAGGAAACGCGTGCAGCATGCGTTCCCACACCGCACAGGTCCGGAACGCATGCAGTGTGAACATCAGACAGTGTAGTCTATGCACTGTCTGATGTCGTGCGTGTCGGCCTCCCACACGCGTTCCCGAAATGCGGACGGGAACGCATGCAATGTGAACGGGGCCTTATGGAATTGAGCCCTAAGCACTCTCCAGTTTAGGCTGGCACTGGGCAGGTTTTTTTTTTTTGTTTTGTTTTTTAAAGAGAAAAGCAAATAGCAATATTCCCAATCTAGATGCTTTCACAAAGGCTTAGAAAAGCTCCATAAGGGCCCTTTTCCACTAGTTTGCGCAAAACACTAGCGATTGCGATTCAGCAAAGTTCAAAATTCTCCCGGCGATTGCGATTGCGATTTTGCAATGCAATGCAATGCATAGCAAAATCATGGCAAAAAGTGCTCTGCGGCGCGATCGTGATTAAGTAAAAAAACGAATCATGGTAGTGGAAATTACCTACCATGATTCCTATGTTATTTGGCAAACTGTAGCAATTTAAAAATCACTAGTGGTCTGCGATTTTGCGATTCAGCATTGCAATCGCCACTAGTGGAAAAGGGCCCTAATGGTAATCTATACTGCATGAGCACTCCTGCATGGGTAAACCTTAACCACTTGAGGACCGCGGTATTAAACCCCTCTAGTGGCCAGGTCATTTTTTACTAATTTGGTCACTGCAGATTTAAGGCCTAGCTGCAGGGCCGCACAACTCAGCACACAAGTGATCCCCCCCTTTTCTCCCCACCAACAGAGCTCTCTGTTGGTGGGGTCTGATCGCTCCCCAGTTGTTTGTTTGTTTGTTTTTAATAAATATTAATTTGTTTAAGTTTTGAATAAATTTCACCCTTTTTTTATTTATTTTACATCCCTCTCTCCCTCCCTCCCTCTGCCAGCCAATCAGCGTGATCGGCTGTCATAGGCTGAAGCCAGGGGGACAGCCATGTCACACGGCTGTCCCCATGACAGCGCTGCTGCAGATCGCAGCACTGTACAATGTTATAGATGGTGGTTTCGCCGCCTAATAGTCTCCAAGTGGCAATGGGAGACTGAAGGCAGAGTGGAGCTCCGCCTTCCAAGTAGAGATGTGCGTGCAATAGCATGCTCTATCTCCTGCTAGCCCCATAGAAGACCATTCACGCCAATCGGCATGGAGCGGTCCTGGGGCTGCCACCACGTTTATGCCAATTGGCGTGAAGTGGTCAGCAAAAGGTTAAAATGAGCTTACACGTTTCTTAATTTTACTTAAAATAAAGTTATATAGAAAGAAGGTAGAAATTAAAATGCAATATATACAGAGGTGTGTCTAGGGAAAACTGCACCTTAAAACACTAAAATCCACCCATGGAGAAGTGTGGAACGCATCCTCCAAACACATCCTCCAAATATTTTGAACATATTGGATCATATCCTATTCAAGGTGATAAGTAGCTTGCAGATGTGAGCTTCTTATCACCTTGCCATCGCGCATAGATTACCGTCAAATCCTATTGCCCATATCCTTCGCGTGATGGCCTAATCGTTAGGGAGCATTACTCAGGAAAAAGCCTGAGCAATGCTCCCTATTACCGGGCGATGGGGAGTGAGGTTTACGCTGTGGTGCTGTCCTTCAGCACCACGGCCTCACTCCCCACACATGCGCACTCACCCGCCGAACATCTTCCGCTGTAGCATCTGGGGTCTCCTTTAATAAGGAGACCCCAAGAGCTCCCCGTCGGGTCACCGCACACCTTAGAAACCCCCCACGTAGCTGCGCCGGGCACCCCTGTTAGCAT
This sequence comes from Hyperolius riggenbachi, assembly GCF_040937935.1. Taxonomy (NCBI): domain Eukaryota; kingdom Metazoa; phylum Chordata; class Amphibia; order Anura; family Hyperoliidae; genus Hyperolius; species Hyperolius riggenbachi. The sequence goes on from NC_090649.1 coordinate 231,517,958, forward strand.
ACATACTGCCGCTGATCACCCGACGCCTCTTGCCGCAAAATCCATCACATAATTACAGTGTATTTAACACTGTAATTACTGTCCTTATAGGAACCCAGGCAAAGTATCTTTGGATCTGCAGCCGGGGCTCCCAATTGGTCCGCTGTCTTAACCAATAAAATGGCTCAGACAGCAGACCAATGGGGAGCCCCGGCTGCAGATTCAAAGAAGCTTTGCCCAGGCTCCCATGCGGACAGTAATGACAGTGTTAGATACACTGTAATTACGCAACGGATTTTGCGGCGATAGGAGTTGGGTGATCAGCGGCAGTATGTATGTTAACAGGGGTGCCCGGCACAGCTACATGGGGGGTTTCTAAGGTGTGCGGCGACCCGATGGGGAGCTCTGGGGGTATCCTTATTAAAGGGGACTCCCAGATGCTGCAGCGACAACGTGCGCTAGCTGGTTTAGACCTGCTCTTTGCCGATCTAAGCTAACGCTCATGTCTGCCAGGAAGCATTGCTTCCCGGAGGCATGCAAACAGTAACTGGATACCGTGTAAAGAACTCGCTGGGCAATTACATTGCCCAAGCGAGTTCTTTTCCGCCTGGGGGAACATAACTCAATTAGGATTAGGCAATGCCACCATCGCCTAAATTAAGAACTCAGTAATAGGATATGACCCATAGTCTCAGTTGAATTGGTAGTGTCCAAGTTGAAGTGAAGCATGGCCTGTAAGAATGGAGTATCGCAATAGGTCAGCCTATTAATATCCCCCAAATAACAGGCAGCTTGCCCCCTATGTCCCCCAGATTAAACTAGTATTTTTATGGAAAAGACCAAGGATGCTATAGAGCAGTGCCCCCAGTAAGAGGTGCCCATGGCACATGCCATTCCTGCACCCCTGCAATTACGCCACTGAATATATAACTAGGAATACATGAGCAGTAGTAGAGTTAATGCTTCTTTTTCAGGAAATTTGAGTGACTCCAGTTGCTCCTGCAGCTCCCTTCCCTCTTCATAGGAAAGGGCAGACAGAGAGCTGAGTAGCATATTTACTGTGATAATGAGTAAACTGTCTACCTAACCTATCAGTATTGATTGTTTTGAACATCAATACTCCTAAATGTGTATGCAGATTTATAAGAGCATCAGTGTGTTATCTAGTCTTTATCTAGTCTAAAGAAAGGGGGCACAGATAACAGGCAATGTGTAAAATATTGTCCCAACAGTCTCTACTATCCAGTGCATTAGTAGCACAGCAGGTGTTTTTTGCTGTAACACACATTAAAACTGACATAATTATTTTGCCTCACAATGTCTAGAAAACTATAAATTAAGCAACTTCATACCACACATTTCAGCACAGGAGACCTTGGTATGTGCCATGGATTTCAATGAATTTGACAGGTTTTGCTATTTAGACACATATAGAGTCCACAAATCTCTATCATGATGATCATAACCAAGGCTAACTTTTTAGCTTTCAGTTCAAATGAAAAGTTCAAAAACAATCACAATATATGTTAAGACAGAGAAGACAGAAATGTAGTACTGTATGTGTAGTTTTCATTGTTAGGGGTAGATTAGCAGTGCAGTAGATGAGGATGTAAGTAACTTCTTGCTACCACATGCAAGAATGAGGTATACTATCTGGTCAAAGTAGACAAAAAAAATCAGTCATTTTATATATTTGCATTAATGAGCACAGGCCACATTTAAATACTTGTGATGGATGCTTTAAAATGTGCTTTAAAATAATTTTACACAAAAACATTGCCACATAGCATGCCCCAATATTCCTTCCAAAAGATGACCATCATTTTCTGTGCAATACGTAAGTTTTCTAGAAATAGTATATATTTGTTTCAGTTATGACAGAGGTTGTTAGATGCCGTAAATCTGCCTGGCATGGTGTGAGTTAGTTAGAGGACGTCTGTTGCGAAAATCTTAAAATTTTAAATACATGTAAACATATACAGTACAATTAAGAAGTATGTTTCTTCTAGAGTAAAATGAACCATAAATTACTTTTCACCTATGCTACTGTCACTTACAGTAGGTAGTAGAAATCTGGCAGAACAGACAGGTTTTGGACTAGCCCATCCCCTCATGGGGGGTTCACAGGGATTTCTTTAATTTCAAAATGCACTTAGTGAATGGCAGTTGCTTTGTCCAACTGCCAAAAAAGTGTATGGTGAGCGGGGAGACTGGTCAGCATCTTTGTATAAATCTTTTTTCAGGGAGTGTCTTTGTAAAGAATAAAGTCCATGCTGAGAATCCTCTATGGAGAGATGGACTAGCCAAAAGCCCATCGGAAATGTCAGATTTATACTACCTACTGTAAATGCCAGCAACAGTAGTTTATGGCTCATTTTAGTAGTTTAAGGCTCATTTTACTCAGGAAGAAACAAACTTCTGGATGGTGTAATGGTTAAAGGCTCCGTCTCTGACACAGGAGACCAGGGTTCGAATCTCGGCTCTGCCTGTTCAGTAATCCAGCACCTATTTAGTAGCAGACCTTAGGCAAGTTTCCCTAACACTGCTACTGCCTACAGAGCGCGCCCTAGTGGCTGAAGCTCTGGCGCTTTGAGTCCGCCAGGAGAAAAGCGCGATATAAATGTTATTTGTCTTGTCTTCTTATTTGTATATGTTTCAAATTTTATAAGATTTTTTGCAACAGTTTCTCTTTAAGGACCATTTCTTACCTTTCAGTAACCTACCAACCATTCAATAGATAGTCTGCAATCCAGTAGACGTACTGCTATAGAAGAAGGATAAGTAGGTTTATTGGGTGATCTCTCACTTACAGTGACTGGCCAAACCTGAGCTGAGGGTTCTGTGACTCTGTCTAAGCTTTGCTTATCAGTTTCCGTGAACGCATATGATAGCAGACCATGGCTCACAAACTGTTGCCTACATAATAATAAAAGGTTCTTATGTTTCTATTTAGAGGTAGTTTAACCTTTTCGGGACCATGTGAATGAGATCCTACGCCGCACTTGTGGCTGTTCTAGCCTGATGCGGCGTAGGATCTACGCCGGCCCGAAATTTCCGCTCCCGACGCGATCGTGCGCACCCGGAGGGGGAGATCAAGCTGTCATATGACAGCCGACATCTCCCCCGAGTGATCAGCAGCCATCGCGTATGGCTGCTGATCACACGATCACTACGATCGCCGTCGGATCGTAGTGATCTGTTTGACAGCTGCGGCGGCAGGGGGGGAAAGAAGAGGATCCACTCACCTCCCTGCCATTCCAGCGACGATCGGCGCCCCCCTCCGCTCTGGCCGGCATCTCCGCTTCATCTGACGTCAGCGCCGGGTCCCGGCTTGATGACGTCATCAAGCCGCGACCCGGAACTGCTCGTCAGATGAAGCGGAGATGCCGGCCGGAGAAGAGGGTCCTGTGCGGCTCATCGCTGGAGCCTGGAAGGTAAGTGAAGGCTGCTGGCAGAAGGGGGGGCCCAGGCCACCAAGGGGGGACACAATGCCCGGCAGCCACACACGGGATCCGGCCGCCTGACCCCCCCAAACGCGCGCACCCCCTTCCCGCCAAAAATGCCTGGTCCTTAAGGGGGGGTAGGTGGCCGGTCCCGAAAAGGTTAATAAGTACTCCATTTTTAAGTGATACAAATTCATAAATCCCTACACTTTTTTGCCAATTTGTAAAACTGGCAGAAATTGGTCACATTAGTGATACTGAGTAAAACCGTCTTATCACTTCCTTAATAATGGTGACAATGCTGAAAAGAGTGAGAAAAAGTGTACAAGTGTCCAAGTGTAGGCCTGCCAACTTATCCTGTTAAATACTGACAGATATAAATGATAGTGGTTTTGTAGCTGGTTAGATTTAGTTTAGGCACTAAGTGTGTATAATTTACAGCAGAACCTGCCCAACGTAGACATGTCAAGAAAGGGATACGTTGGTTTCGTTGTTCTAGAGCTTTTTTTGTGTTTGCTTCAAAAAGGTGACTTTTATTAATCCTATAAATCCCACATTAACAATTGTCTATGTATGGGCCAGAGCCCAAGTAAAAATGGAATTCTGCAGGGTAATTTGTTGGTCCTCTATTTCTGGGTCAGTACTAAAAGCATCACCCTACCAGGAGTCCAAAAAACAGAAATGTACAAAGTACCCTAATATCTCTACTAAATTTCAGTGCACATCTGGAGCACTTAGAGCTACTTGGAGTTTTGTCTTATGGCTCTTTTGCAGCCCCAGTCTTTTAATGGTTTTGAAACCTAAGTAAGCTCCTCTTGCACCAAAGAGTTAGAGAAACACTTGACCAAAAGGCAGTTGTCCCAAGCACTTTAGAGGTATTTATTGGTGTGTGTCATTCTGCTAAGTTTGGAAATATAGGAGTTTATCTGAATCTATATTCAATTAAACTGGAGTTTCAAGGTCAGGCCAAAAAATGGCAGTCCATATAGTTTCAGAGTTTTCTCCATTACTCTTTAGCAAGGTTTATTTTGCTCTATAACGCACTGTAAAACATGCCAGCAATATATAAATTCATGGTGGTATTAATAATAATAAAATAATTAAAATAACAAGATAATAAAATAACAATAATACTACAGACTTTATAGAAAATTCCTTCTTGTCAACTGCATGGATGTCTTCCTCCTCTGAATCCTTTTCTCCTTGCTCTGGTACGGCAAATAACTTTTTACATTATGGTTCCTTAAGTTTTCATTCTTGTTAAGTTAGAGTGCTAGGTCTATGTGAATTAAATTTAAAGTAACCTTGGCTTTCACAGTAATTAATGTCTAGGCAGCTTCAAAGCAAGGGGATTAGAAACTGCTGAGGAGAGTGATATGCAGAGAAATGTTTGAGATGCTATTGTTTCTAATAGCTATAAAGTAAAAAGATAGTTCTTTTGTTAAATGAGAATATTTATCCTCTTACCCGTCGAATGTCTATATTTACCACCATGCCATATGCAGAATCAATTTGCGATGACCATCTTGAATAGATAGTTATTGTGAATATCATTAACCTTGACAGCCTTGTTCTTACTTTATGAGAAAAAGACTGATTCAAACAAAAATGTAAATATACCATATAATTCACTCTTTACAATAAAACCTGCTCACGTTTTAGATCCAGCATAGCAATTAATTGTGTCATTATTTTCTGCTGCTGTGAAAGGCAGAAAAGGTCACGGTCTTAAAACAGATACTTCATATTATGTCCAGGTTCTCCCAGAAAAAAATAACAATAATAATGGTTATGTCTACAACTTTATAATGAAATGATTATCCATTAAAACTTTGTGGTAGCTAGAAAACTTTTGACATTTTAAAGTGAATCTCTAGTCACAGAACTAAAACTGTCCAGCTTTCTGTATGGCTACACTTAAAGCCGACCTGAACTCAGAACTTCCTCTCTGCTCTAAAAGATGAGCAACAGCATAATAACCTTTAAAGAAAAAAAACTTCTTTGTTACAGCTGATACAAATCCTGCAATAAATCTGCAGTGTGTCTACTTCCTGCTTACATGGAAGCAGACATAGGGTTATCATCATTTGTTTACAAATTAGCTGCTTTGCCGAGGCAGCCCGCTGACACAGCTGAGAGATCAAATTACAGTTGTGATTAGACACAGATGACAGAGAATTAGACAAGCTTAAGTCTCTAAACACATACAAAGTGCATTTCTCTATGTTTTCTTTCTGCCCTGTGCATGAGTTCAAGTTCACTTTATATACAAAAGTCAAACATTAACATTTTTTAAATTATGTCCTGAAGTTGCTGTCTGAAAATTACTGCTGACACCCAACTACAGCTTCTGTAGCCACTGGCAAGCAAGTCAGAAAAACACATGTGATTATGCACTCTGTAAGGCACACCTATATGGAGCTAGAGCTATATAGATATAAAATAATAATTATAAAATCACCTTAAGGTGCTGACTACAATATAATGACTTAATCTATTGCTGATAATTGCTCATTAACCCCCTTGACGGTATGATTCTTTCTGGATTTTGGGGTCTAAAAGCGGTGCAGTTTTTTGCATGCTTTCAGACCCTAAAACCTGGAAAAAATCATGCTGCTAGGGAGATCTGCAGCAGCCCCAGCAATCACTCACCTCCCTGGGCTCCAGCACTGCAGTTTTCCCTCCATCCTCCGGGTGGCTCTGCAACCCTAAATAAGATTGCCGGCTGTTATCACTCGCCAGGGGGAAGCAGAGCCTCGGAGGAGCAGAAGAAGAATGGCAGCTGGTGTCGGGATTCCCCGGGAGGTGAGTTCAAACACCCGCTGCGCGCATTGCTCTGCATAGAGCCTCCAGCAGCTACCCAGAGGGCAGGTCACGGTTACCACTCTGAGCTGCAGTTTTCCGCCCTGACCATAGCTTGGGGTCACCGCCAAGGTTAACATACCCTGCCCCTGATATTTCTTAGATGTGTGTGGCTCGTGGCTAGGGTATCCCCAAGCATGATGCTTTAAATGGGTAATCATTTTTTGGCAAGTATGGTTCAAAGAAAAAAAAGGGAAGTGTATGCAACAATAATACACTTACTCAACTGTGTAAGGAAAAAAAAAAACTTTAATAGCAATATTAATATAGGCTGATATTAATCTAGGCTGCTCATAACAGTTTATAAATTACATGCAGAGGACACTCTGTCCACACACCATGTTAACTTAAGATACACATCACAACCATTTATTGAGGCTGAGCAAGTTCCCATGAGTTTATAGGTTTACTTGAAAAATCTAATATATATATATATATATATATATATATATATATATATATATATATATATATATATATATATATATATATATATATATATATATATATATATATATATATATATATATATATATATATATATATATATATATATATATATATATATATATATATATATATATATATATATATATATATATATATATATATATATATATATATATATATATATATATATATATATATATATATAAAACTGTTTTTAATTGTTCAGCTTAGGACACAAATCAAATCAAGAAGCTACCAAAAGCTTTTAAAGTTACACAAAAAGACAGTATTTCTGTGAGACTAAATTTGAATATCTTTGTTTTCTAATTGTTAATTGTTTCTTGAATTATCAAGGCAAATAATGCTGTATAAGTACCTTCTTTAATCTTCTGTGACATTGAAAGACTCAATAAACATTGGTTAAATTTGCATGCGCACATACAGTTTACCAATGTTTATGTAAATAAAAAAGTAAAGAGTGTTTTGCGCAAAGACACAATGCACAAATAGTTGTGTAATGTGCCTTATATGAGCAATGTGGGAATTCTGTAAATAACGTGAGTTGCACTTATTTTGCAATGCCTGTTGCACAGTTTGCAGCAGTGATGAGCAAAAATGCCAATTTTTTTGCGTTGATTTTCGCGAAAATAATGTTAAATTAATTTTTGAGCGCAAATGCCATCAAAATAAGTTTTGTAATTTTTTAGGTTTTTTGCATTTTTGGCAAATTTTCACAGTAAAAATATTGATTTTTGTAGTAAAAGTGTTAATAGAAAAGAATAACAATTTTCCACATTTTCATGCTTTTTTGCAGTAAAATATAGATTTTTCACTTGTTTGCGAAGGATGCAAAAACACGAAAGTTCCAACTATTTTCATGAACATTTTCTCGAAATCTGAAATAGCATTTTCAGTGTGAAAATTACTTTGTAAAAAAATTGCAAGCAACACTGGTTTGCAGAAACTGGCAAATGTTATGTGCTCCAAGTGTATGTGTCCACTTTATCAACATTTAATGAATCCACCTGCTTGATTCCATTTTTCTTAGTCTATTTTTATTGAAAGTCGTAGAAATGGAACTCTAGACGCACCGCTGAGTGTAATCGATGTCAAAACAAGTGCCTTTACTACTACCTATCACCTGTGAGTGATAATTTAAATCAATAAATCTTTCTAAACTGCCAACATTAGATTATACTGTGAATAGGGTAGGTAGACAGTAAAGGTAGCCATACACTGGACGATTTGCCATTAGATCGACCAGCTGACAGATCCCTATCTGATCAAATCTGATCAGAGAGGGATCGTATGGCTGCCTTTACTGCAAACAGATTGTGAATCGATTTCAGGCTGAAACCGATCACAATCTGTGGAGCCGCCGCTGCCGCCTGTCCCCCCCCCACGCATACATTACCTGACACTGGCTCCCGGGCATCTTCTCCGCATCTTCTCCACGCTGCACCCGCTCCATCCCGGCGCTTCCTGTGTCACTCCGTGACCAGGAAGTTCAAATAGAGCGCCCTCTATTTGAACTTCCTGGTCACTGCAGTGACAGGAAGCGCCGGGATGGAGCGGGTGCAGCGCGGAGAAGATGCGGAGAAGACGCCCGGGAGCCAGCGTCAGGTAATGTATACCTGATCGGATCGGCCGCCGCTAGCGACGCGCTCCCTACCCGCGGGCGATCGAGGGTAATTTCCCGCACGGCGCGATCGACGGACCGATCCGATTTCGGTAGAAAATCGGATCGACGGGTGCGTTTAGCGCGAACGATTGGCAGCAGATTCGATCCCAGGATCGAATCTGCTGTCGAAACGGCCGCGAATCGGGCCAGTGTATTGCCACCTTAAATGTTACATGGAGAGGGAAAAAGAATGCAATTGTAGAAAGTTCAGAATATTCTCAGATGTAATCAGACTGAGTTGAGCTGAGCATTGTTAAACATGGTAATTTTGAGTTAAAGACAAACAAATGAAGAGGTATTTTATGTAACCATTTCTAGTAACAATTAACATTTAATATACCGTAATATATACCTAACTGGATACATGTACGAAACTTTATATAGCATTGCTAGGTAGCTTTAGGCAGATTTATAACATTAAGGTCCAGACCACTGCTATATTAAAAAAAAAATTCACTCTAGATTTTTTCTTTAAAAAGTTACCTAAGGACCTTTGTATGAGGTAATGATCAGCACTGGGTCTAATCCATTTCCACTTAATTGAGACTACTATTAGAAAGAGATCAGCAACTAATCACAGTTACAGCCAGTTCAGTCATGTAATTACTGACCTTTCTGTGTTGTGTCAAAAGTCTGCCACACTTATCTTCCCCCTTTTGATAGAAAACAAGCCACATATTGCCTTGCAGTTAAGGTAAGATGGATGTGTGACTTTTTTTTCTGAACATTTCTTTCAATGATAAATTATATAGTTTGGAAAAAGATTGGCTAGAATTGTCTACTATGATTGCCACAATTTGAAAACGTTATCATTTGTCAATGACACATATGACAATGGGGTCCACAAAATTACAATAATAGGACTAATACACCGGGGGGAAAAACTGTATAGGAAATTGCCAGTCACATTTTTTTATTTGATCCCAACCTTCAGCGGCAGAATACTGTATAGCACTTTACAACTTATCATTTTTCAGCAGAGTACACAAAATACATTTTGTACTAAAGATACATGGGTTCACATACAGGGGCACTGTACATAAATGGTGTTAAAAGACTTAATAACATCAAAGACTATCAGTTACAGCATTCATGGAAGACTGCATTAAAGGGAGCCTTAATGGACTAAAAAAAAAAGAGTTTATCTTACCTGGGGCTTCTACCGGCCCCCTGCAGATGTCCTGTGCCTGCGCCGGGACAAATGAATCTGCCACTCTCCCACAGTGAGTTTTGTTTCCACCGACTAATCAGTCGGTGGGCCACTGCACCTTCGAGGCCCTGGCCATGTGTCCTCACTCACGCCGCTGCCCCATCCTTCACATGCGCAGTATGAGATGACGTGAGCGTGAACAAGGATTTGCGTGGCCAGGGCCAATCAGGTGCAGTGGCCTGCTGACTGACCAGCCGGCAGAAACAAAACTTTCTGTGGGAGCATTACACAATGCTAAGAAAGGTGACTTAAAGATACTATAATGTCTAGTAAATTATTTACATTGGTTACGGCGGGGTAGGGATGTGTGGGGGCAGTTAAGGTTAGACATCAAGAAGAGCGGTTTAAGGTTAGGCATCAAGAATGGGGGTTTAAGGTTAGGCATCAGGAAGGGGAATTTTAAGGTTAGGCATCAGGAAGGCGATTTTAGGGTCAGGCGCTAGAAAGGAGGGTTTTAAGGTTAGGCTTCAGGAAGGGGAATTTTAGGGTTACGTGCTAGAAAGGAGGGTTTTAAGGTTAGGCATCAGGAAGGGGGGTTTTAAGATTAGGCATCGGAGCAGGGGTTCTGTGTGAGAATAGGGTTGGGTTTAGCTGTATTGGTAACATTTACTAATGTTTTACTACATTATCACTGTAAATATTTTTTTCATTTTCATTTGGCACCCGATTCATGATGGTATATATTGTTTAGACTTATATCAAATTCACCTTGAGGCCATTTGACCTTGCACTTCTATGTCGTGCATGCCTTAATGCAATCTCATGCCATTCAATTGTTCTTTTAATTTTTATTGTAAGGTGCCACAACGTGTATTTTAAAGAGAATCTGTATTGTTAAAATCGCACAAAAGTAAACATACCAGTGCGTTAGGGGACATCTCCTATTACCCTCTGACACAATTTCGCCGCTCCTCGCCGCATTAAAAGTGGTTAAAAACAGTTTTAAAAAGTTTGTTTATAAACAAACAAAATGGCCACCAAAACAGGAAGTAGGTTGATGTACAGTATGTCCACACATAGAAAATACATCCATACACAAGCAGGCTGTATACAGCCTTCCTTTTGAATCTCAAGAGATCATTTGTGTGTTTCTTTCCCCCTGTTCTCATGCACTGAAGTTTCAGGCTGCTTGTTTCTTCCTGCAAACAGCTTTGCCCTTGTCTGTAATTCTTCAGTATGTGAAAGCCTAGCCAGCTCAGAGGACGATTTATCCAGCTTGTAAAAGATAAGAGAGAAGAGAGAAGCTGCTCTAATCCTAAATAACACACAGGCAGTGTGCATAGAGGGGCCTGGAAGGGGGAGTTCATAGCAGAACCACAACACTGAAGAACTTGGCAGCCTTCCAGACACAGGCTGACAAGTCTGACAAGAGAGAGATAAGTTGATTTATTACAGAGACTGTGATAGTACAAAGTGCTGCAGTAAGCCAGAACACATTAGAATAGCTTTTTGAACTTGTAGGATGATAAAAAACAGGATGCAATTTTTGTTACGGAGTCTCTTTAATATTAGTATTTAATTTGTGACAATTTATTCAAAAACAATTAATATGTAGAGACCTCTTTATGTTACCCAGCTTCAGTCCTATTGAATAGCATGATGTTATATAGCATGGCCTGGGTTTTGCAAATTGAAGGAAGAAGGAATAGATGTGGAGGCCCTTTATAACAGGATATTTTTCTCAGTGCATTTTCAGTGCTAGCAAGTAGAACCAAAACAATTCTCTTGAAGCACCAGAGAAATCACGTGAAGCAATGCATTTTCAGTAGCAAAGCAGTACCTCCTCTTCTTGTCTTGTACTAGCCATGGGCTCTTGTTTATGTTTATATGATTGAATTATTGTCTTGGTAATAGAAATGCTAGTAAAGGAAATGCATAGCAGTCACTTTAGTTTTTAAAATGCAGTTCTGTAGGTTGGTAGAAAGCAACAGTACTATGAATGTCCCAAATACTAAAATGCCAGGGAACAGATCAGATCCTACCACTGATAATAAAAAAAAAAATATCCTTCTAATTAATCTGTGCTTCAACAACGTGGAGTTCTTGGCACTTGTGAACTTTTTTCAGCACAGAGGCCAACACAGTCTCTGCAGTGGAACATCGCTATTTCCTAAGTGAACACAGTTGAATGTCTTAAAACTATGAAAACAAATGGAAATTGATTTTTACAAGTATTATATAAGCAATAGTATTTATCATATTTTGTTTTAAACCCCTTAGGCCTCATTCACTTTGTCCAATACAGATGGCCGTGCGATCAGAACGCAAAGCATGCAATCACATGCCATCTGTGCTGCTGTAAGTGGCGCTGCTGATCCCATTCACAATAATTAATTGGTCAGCACTGAGGTTTGACAACAAATGCATGCAGCAGTGTGACAGAGCATCCCACTGCTGCGCAGCGCATGTAGTCTGATGTTCTTGCGAATCTTACACCATGCGCATTTGCAAAATGCACACAAGGCCAAGTAATCATGTCAAAATATTGTCAGCTACCTAAGCAGAGACATGGACATAGAGAAGACAAAGTTATGGAATGCTCTGAAGAATGTGTGTGTGTGTGTGTGTGTGTGTGTATATATAGGTATATATATAGATAGATAGATAGATAGATAGATAGATAGATAGATAGATAGATAGATACTGTAAATATATATTTATAATATATATATATATATATATATATATATATATATATATATATATATATATATATATATATATATATATATATATATATATATATATATATATATATATATATATATATATAATATATATATATATACATCAAAGGAACAAGTCAAGAACAGACTGATGCAGAATATTATTTCAGGAAAGTGATGGAGTAACTTAGCTGAGGCTGTGTCAGTGTTAATCTATTACTGACAAGCTTTAGGTTGTGCCCTGAAGGCATAGATAAGACCGTTTATCTGAAAAGCTTTTCATAATGGGAAAATGGTTGCACTTAATGAAAGCATATTCCAATCAAATTACTAATGATATCTAGCTAATTAAGCATAGAATATTAAAAGTATATGATCAGGGAGAAAATCAATATGGAACTGTATGATTTATAAACATTGAACTCAAACAGTTATAATAATCTTGCAGCACACTGTTTGGGATAATATTGACTTTGGTGGCCATTTTCACAGCTGAATAATAATAATAATAATAATAATAATATTAATAATAATAATAATAATAAGTGCAGTTCTATATTAATTGGCATAGTTACTAGAGCATACATTTAAAAAAGGCACCTGTTTAAAATGGTACAGAATATTGCCCACTGTGAAAACTGCAGCTACATATAGCAGGGAACACTTTAACCTCTTCAGGCCCAGAGGCTTATACCCTTCTAGTGACCAGGCCATCTTTTACAATTCAACATTAAACAACTTTAAAGGTTTATTGCTCGGTCATACAACTTAGCACCTAAATTAATTGTACCCCCCTTTATTCTCCCAAATAGAGCTTTCTTTTGGAGGTACTTGATTGTTGCTGCTAGTTTTAGTTTTCTTTAATTAATAAAAAACATATTGAATTTAAAAAAATAAACATACAGATTAGTTAGTTGGCTTCCTGTAACGATTGGTGTCAGCAAGAACAGATTTTCTGATTATTGGTAATCTGCAGTATCACCAATAATACAGATGTTATCCCTGATTATGTGGTGATCTGCAGAATCACCAATAATGCAAGTATAGCAAGACTCAGGACACACAGGTGTAAGATAGTGTTTTGGTGCAGCAGTAATTTTTAATGGCGATACCCACTATCCCAGAGGAGCTGGTAGAAGGGGGTATCTCTGAGGAACACAGTAATCAGTACTCCAGCAGGCTGGAGACACAGAGCAATAGTGATAGTTTCACCCGAGGAGCGGGTGATGCACAGTGAGACAATGTAGAGTGATCACTCGAGGAGCGAGTGATTCAGACTGTACTGCAACAGGTGATTCCCTGAGGGGCAGGGAATCCTGACAGTGCTGCATTAGCTAGTCACTTGAGAAGCAGGTGATTAAGACTGTACTGCAGCTATTAACCTGAGGAGCAGGTGATTAAGACTGTACTGCAGCTATCAACCTGAGAAACAGGTTATTCAGACTATACTGCAGCTATCTACCTGAGTAGCAGGTGATTCAGACTATACTGCAACTATCTACCTGAGGAGCAGGTTATAACTAAACTGAGAGTCCCTCACCAGGACTAAGCTCCCTGGTGAGGGCAGAAGAGTCAGACAAGCAGGTTTGGCAACACACGGACAGATACGGTACAGAGACAGGAAGCAAAATCAGAGTAGTAGTTCAGGCAGAGTCGTCAACTTATATCAGATAGGCAAAGGTACCGAATCAGAGAGCAGAAGAATAGTCAAACTAGCAGAAGGTCATAACAAATAATACAATTCAATTAGTACTTTAAGCTATCAACAGAATCTGGCTAAGTGTGGATCCCCAGCTCCAGCTGGTTCTAGCACACTTTGGGATCTGACTAGGTCTGAGTGCTAACACATAGCATATGCAACAGCAGATGCAGAACAAGTGACAGTCAGGTCCTATATATACTAAACGTGCTCTATAGCGCCCCCCCCCCCCCGTCACTCAGCCAATCCAGAACATAGCTGGAGTCAGCTGACCGAGTGATCAGCTGACTCCCCTTCTAGATGCATAAAGGTCCTTTCGCTCGGCGCGCACGTAGCCCTTAGTCTATAAGTGATAGAAGGACCAGGCAAAGCACCAGCATGTAACTGTGCGGCGGAAACCGCCGGCTGTGACGAGGAGATAGCCGCCATGCCACTTGCTGTTGCGGTGGTATCTCCGCTATCCATTACACTTCCCCTTTGATCCGCGCTACACTATGATATACTGTACATACTACACAATACATACTTAGACATATAACTAGGGTAGGGATTAGATTGTGAGCTCTTCCAAGGGACAGTTAAGTGACAAGACTATGCTCTTTGCAGTGCTAAATAAGATGTCAGCATTATATATATATTAAAAAAAAGCTTTGATCGCTGGCTGACAGGCTGATGGCTGGGACCAGCTCTGTTTACTGGCGGGAGCTCGCACTCCTCATGAGATGATACCATACAGCATCATTGAGACCTGAGTGAGCCACTCTCGTACTGCCACCCTGTGTTAAGCAGACGGGAAGCAGTTAATCAGGAGGCTTCATGCATTCTTTTCAACTACTCCGTTACTGGAGTTCTAATATGTTATGTCTGCAAACCAGTTGATAAAAAGTCTATAAAAAACAGCTGTCTTATTCATGCATCATCATCTCTGCATTTCATAATTATGGTATTCCCAAGATTTAATGAAGGATAGTCATCCAGTGTGTGTGTGTGTGGGGGGGGGGGGCAGTGACGGATCAAGACCAAGTTGCGCCCGGGTGAAGGTCAGGTTTTGGCGCCTAAAGGTCAGGGTTTGGCGCCTAAACTGCAATTCATTTTGCCGCCTTAAGAATTCAACAAACTGCGCCTGGGGCAAGAAACCCGCTTGCCCCCCCCCCCCTAGATCCATCCCTGGGGGGGGGGGATAAAAAAGAGCTTGCTGAACTGTTTTTGCATTTTAGGTTGTCTATAGCTGGAAAAGTTTATATCCTCTTTGTCTTCTTGCAATCTGTGTCCTCACAGGAATTTTAGGAAATATCTTGTCAAGTCTTGATGTCACGGGGTACAGTAAGTAAAAGGGTACATGTGAGGAGAACTCTTATAAGAACTCAAATCGCCTGGAAGCGATTTTAATCCTTCCTTTTTATATTCAGAACTATTAATAGGTAAACCTTAAAATATAGTTAGTACAGTGATCTGCAAACTTGGCTCTCCAGCTGTTAAGGAAATACAAGTCCCACAATGCATTGCGGGAGTCTGACAGCCACAGTCATGATTCATAAAGGCAAATGCATTATTATTATTATTATTATTTTAATTTATAGAGCGCCAACATATTCCGCAGTGCTTTACAAAGCACAATAAGATGACAAGGGGAACATAGATACAACTAACAAATGTACAGCAGAGTTCCAAGCAGCACAAATATTGTTACAAAAACAGTAAACATTAGGAGGATGACCCTGCCCTTGCGAGCTTACAATCTAATGGGTAGTGGGGGACACACTAGGTAAGGGGGTGGAGGATGGATGAGGCAGTGACCATTTGCCTCTGGCAGTGGCGTAGCTAAGGAGCTGTGGGCCCCGATGCAAGTTTTACAATGGGGCCCCCCAAGCACTCTATACATAGCAATTGATATGACGCACCAAAACCTGCCAATGGCAACTACCGAGTCAGAGGTGCAAGGAAGGGATGGGAAACAGTTTGTTAATGATTACCACTATTCAAAGTATCTATAGAAGTGATTATTATGAGCACAGGACCAATAGAGAGATAATACTGTAGTTGAGGGAGGGCCCTTCGGGGCCCCTCTGGCCCAAGGGCCCTGATGCGGTCGCTACCGCTGCACCCCCTATTGCTACGTCCCTGGCCTCTGGTTACATTGTGACAGATAAATAAATAAGAGCTATAGACTGTTATAAGCTTGCCTGAAAAGGTGTGTTTTAAGAGTGCGTTTGAAGATATACAGGTTTGGAGCATGACGTACAGGCTTTGGAAGAGAGATCCAGATAAGGGATGATGCTGGTGTAAAGTCCTGGATGCGAGCATGAGAGGAGGTGATCAGCTTAGGGGCCAGGAGAATTTCTTGGGAGGAGCGAAGGTTGCGGGAGGGACAATATCTTGAGATTAGTGAGGAGATGTATGGAGGGGACAACTCGTGGATTGTGGGACTTGTAGTTTCTTAACAGCTGGAGAGCCAAGTTTGCAGATCACTGGTCATGGAGAATAAAAAGATGTGTGATAGTTTCAAGATAAAGCTTTGATACAGTGGATCTCTAGTGCCTAATATCAAGCAGGAGGGTAGAGGAGTGTCATACCTGGCCTTCCAGTCAAATGCAGAAATGAAATGTAGTCTGTTTGGCCACAAGATCAACACACTTATTTGTTTCACCTGAGATTTTATTCTACAATGTGACATGATTTATATACTAAAATTTAAAAAAAAAGTGCTGGGTGGGTCACCAGAGGTGAATACATGCTGTATCTGATTAGCCACACTGATGATAACAAGGTGCTGATGTAGTTTTCTGGCAACCCAGAAACTTTTGTAGTCACTATGATTAAAGCTATTGGAGTTGACTGATTTACCTCTGGTCTGCACAATTCTTTGATCTGGCATTAGCCTAAGAACATGGTTTTATAACCATTAATCATATTTTCACATGCTCTTTCATTAAATTGTTGTGATCTTTGTCATCATTAGGAATCCCTTATCTCTTACACACCATTAATATTTTTTGTTATTATATTTGATATTTTAATCATTTTTGATAACCTGTTTAGCAGTACACTGTTCCAACATCCCTCAAGTGTCCCCTAGATTTTGTGGTCATATTCTTAAGTCTTTGCTTCTTCTAGTTGGACCATTTTTTTTCTTCACTTTCTTCTATCCAAGTAGAGTCAGGCCAGATTATTTACTTGCATTCACAGTAATAACCTTTGAGATGAGCCATTATTGTGACCATAACCACTTTACACATTACTACCCTAGTACTTTGCCTCACAGATATTTTTTACACCACAGTATCACAGTACAAAACATCAGCAGTACATAATGTTGCAGAAGGAAATTGTGGACGGTTTCCTACTTCAAAATGAAGCCCTGAATTCAATAGTCCACTGGCTTTGATAATACTGTTTTATTCAAAGTTATTAAAAGCTGAAATTGCACTCACGATTCCAATAGCTGGGTGGTACAGGCAGTTTCATGTTGAAGATTTGTTGCAGTAGGACGTGCACACTTTAAAGAAAGACGCAAACCATCTAAAGTGGACTCTTTTTGTTAAATTCATTTTTGCAGATTAAATTAGTGCAATTAATACAGTTAAAGTACTGTTTGATACTTCTTTAAGTAAAATTCATAGATTACACTGTGGTAGCACCTCAACAATGAAATCTTTTGTATTGGTTAAAATATTTAAAAAATTAGGCTATTGTGAATTACACTGTATACTTACATTACTGGCTTTAGCATAGTATAAAAATACTGTCATGTGGTTCACACAAAGAAATAACTAACATTACTAACCTGTAATGACTAATATGCTTGCTGAAGTACTGATCACACAGGGATGGTAAAGAGTGCAGAAAATCAATCTACAATCAGGAATAAGAGTAGGAGATCATTTCAGAAGCAGTGGAAACCATTAGATACACAACAAATATAAGCATGCAGCTTTTATTACAAAGAATGCAGATGACATGCCTGTATTAGCCTGTAATGGCAGAGTTTAAAAAAAATGCATACAACTATGTTGTGTTATTGACCTGGGGTGAATTGTAAGACATTCTAAGTGCTCTGAAAAATATGTACATTGGCATTTTATTAGTAAATGGTTGTCTGGGTTGTAAAAATAATATTATGCAACTCTCCCATAAATAATGAGAATACTGCTTTTCAATTAAACAGGAAAATATATTGGTCAAAGCATGGCGTTTAAATGAGTTATCTCTGTTTGTGCACATTTGCTTTCAAGACATCGGAAGGGCATGCCACAACATATTCATTAATGGATGATGGAAAAATGACAAATATAATATTTATCCTTGCTTACTTAAAGTAGCATGATAAACCTTGCTGCAACATCAGCTATTACACGCACATCTCTCATTAGTCAGTTTGGAAGTAAATCCATTCTCTGTGGAACCTCTAAAGAAATGGCATTAGCCAAGCCTACACCAGGCACATTAGCAACACAAGAATTACATGCACTGATCTACATCATACATATTAAAAGGGTGCCTGCAAATTTGGGCACAGGGAAAATCTGAAAGATGGTTTTTACCTGCTCTAGGTAATCTCAGGGATTTATAACACATATATTCCCCTAATGATGACCTAATGTGTTTCTTTTGGTGGTGTAGTTTGGGGTCCTGCTATTTCCAGCTACTGAATTATGGTGTTTTTATCATAATTCAAGCTATTGCCAGCACCCAAATTACACAGTAAGCGCTGCTATAACTGTATTTAATATTATGGCCTATAGCATTGCTCAAATTGCCGACACATCATACAGACAAGACATGGGACATTTATATTGTGCTTTTCTCCTAGTGGACTTAAAGAGCTGCAGCCACTAGGACGTGCTCTATAGCCCAAGGTCTCCTACTGCATAGGTGCTTTCTTACTGAACAGGAAGAGCCAAGATTCAAACCCTGGTCTCCTGTGTCTAATGCTGGAGATACACGGTTTGTTTGTGTACCGTGTATCGACCAGCTGATCCGGCCAGCTGATAATATTCAGCTGGCCCGATGAAGCCACTCGACCCGTGCCCGCTTGATTCCCACCGGCGGATAATGGCAGGGAATCGAGCGGCTGATAAGGACCGCCGGCGGGGTCGAGCGGGAATCTATCCGCGCGCACGCGTGGATGAGCGGGGACGCGGCTGGGGTCGATCCGGCGGCTAATCGGCTGCTGGATCAACCCGTCTATGCCCAGCATTAGGCAGAGCTCTTAACCAGTACACTATCCAGCCATGGTGCACAAATTAGCTGTATCTTATTTATGTTGCTTAGTAAATAACAACATATGCATGTTTTAAATGAATATAAGCATTTTTTGGCTTAAAGGGAACCAGAGAGGAATACAATGTAAAAATAGAAAACGGCTTTTATACATACCTGGGGCTTCTTCCAGCCCCATAAGCCTGGATCACTCCCACGCCGCCATCCTCCACTTCCTGGAACCATCTGTACCGGGCCCATCACTTCCGGCGGACGCGGCCAATTGTCCACATCACAGGGGCTCCCTCCATAGCCATACACATGCGGCTGCGCAGTAGGCAGCCTCATGCGTACTTGTATAGAGGGAGCGCCGTGTGATGCGGAGAATCGGGCACGTCCGCCGGCCAACTGGCCGACTCGCGGCAATGACGGGACTCGGTACCAGCGGATCCAGGCAGCAGAGGACGGCGGCGTGGGATCGATCTGTGCGTATGGGGCTGGAGGAAGCCCCAGGTATGTATAAAAGCTTTTTTTTAATCATCTCTGGTTCTTTTTGACTAATGGCTCAATGCCTGTCACATATCAGATAACAGAGATGTGCAGATTATTAACTGAAGATAACATCTTGTTTAATTGGCCTTTAAAATATCTACTTGCATGTGTGTGGTCAGGGAAGTCTGGACTGTGAGCATTAGTAATAAATAGATGTAAATGTGACTAAATAAACCATGTGCTTTGACAGATATATGTTTCCTGTCTTGTTTGAAAAGCAGTATTTGCTCTAACATTTAAACAACAAGAAAAACCTCTAAGGTATGTACACAAGCTAAATTGAACTCAGCCATGGTGGCCAATAAAGACTCAGCCAAGAATCTAGCATGAATCCAGCATGTGTACAGCGGCTGTACAACGTCTGTTAAAGATCTGGCATTCCAGATCTTTAAACATTCCCAACACCCAATCACATTGTTCTCCCTGCTATCCCCCCATGGGAAGTTGCTTTATCACTTGCCACTCATTTCCCTTTGCCACCCCCTCCCGATTACCAAAATATCGAATGCATCTGGGCAGCATCAGAATTGTGCTGCCGCTCAAGGGATCTTGTACCAATACATGCTGGGTGACAGATGTGCCTCTGTGCATATGAGGCTTTAGATTTTGGCATTACCCTAGTGATCATTTAAGAGATAATAATAGCACAAATATTAGCGTGTATGGTATATTAAGAATTAGGTCCAATGGCCCAGTAGCTTTATACATCCTCACAATTGCTGTAGATTGCATTAATATTTTAAGTGCCATATTTCATGAGTATTTAAAATCCTAAATATTTGTTTTTTTATGTCACAGCTTTTTTGCTTACATTTAAAATGTGATGTAACTTATTCTAAATTCAGTAAGAGCCATGTGCTTCCCGCTTACCAGGGTTAAACCAAAAGGGTCATTTGATTACTGTGGTGTTTAATTACAAGAATAGACTGTGACCACCGCAGAGGCAGGGTAAGTTAGGATCTATCCCGCTGATCTTAATAAAATATTGAGTCTTTACAGGCTGAAATGCAATTAATTGCCTCCACAATGATTACAATTATGTGTGCATGCTTAATAGTCAGTTTATAGGAATGTTTTGTAGTTGAAAATCAATTTCTTTTAGTGCTTCAAGGATTCAGAATGATTCAATAATTTCAGCAAAAACTACAGTAAATCAAATATATCCTTCACATTTCCCAGGGGCATGGCTTTAAAATGAGTGCAAATAATAACAATGTACAATATTTATCACTGTAAAAATGGGAGACTTGTCCTTTGGCTTAAAGCATAAAAAGACACAATGCTGTTTATTCATCTGGCAAGGTGGCAGGCTTCTTGCATCAAATGCAAAACACAGCTACTGAATGTCATCAAAATACTGCATTATATCTTGCAATTTCTATATTTATAAATTTATATATTGTTTCTGTGGAAACTAAACATAGAATTGTTATATTTTGTGACTTAAGAACAGATCTACTAAGATTAAACTAGCTAAGTAAATGTAGCATTGTCAAAGCTTAACATGAAGAGAACCTAAGTAACTGAGTGCATAATGGCGACATGGTACATGGTCAGAGGTCAAAGATTAAGTTCAATGAAAACTGCATGGTAGACATTTGTTTATCACAGATATATGCTCTAGGGAACAATATATTTATTGTTACTGTGTAAAGTGTCAGGGGGCTGTTCTCTAGTGTGAAGAGGAGGTTCTTCTCCTCGGTCTTAAGGCCTCCCTGTTTAACCTTTAATTTGATGAATGGCTTTAGTGATCCATAGGTCACTGAAGATCTGAAGATGTTGTATAACAATGACTGTACAAACAGTCCAAAGGGTGCTTAAGAGGTTTTTTTGTATTATATCAGCCTTCAAATCTCACCAAAGGTGTGTTGATGGAGACTAACGTTTGCAACATACTCAGTGACTATATTACCATAAAACAGTGCTGCAGTATTGTAGCTGAGGAGCTATAGGCCCCAAGTGTGAGTTTTACATTTAGGCCTCTTCAAGCACTCTTTATATACCAACTGATATTGAGCACTGGAACCTGCTGAGGACAGCTGCAACATCAGAGTGGTTTAAGCATTGGAAAGGTACAGTTTCTTATGGATAACCTCCACCCAAAGCACTTCAAAAGGTGGTCATTAGCAGCATAGCATTGAACCCAAAAAATATAATACATTGGCCCAAGTGCATTTACAACCTCCACATTCTCTACTGCTACATGACTTGTGTGATGCTAACTTGATACGAAACCTAAAATCCCTAACTTGCTAAATACTTTATAAAGTAGATAATTATCATATCTTGTGGGTTTTTTGACAAAGAATTACCAGTAAATGCCTACATTTTGACACTTACCTATTTCTGTCTGATTGCTCAGTAATCTATTTCCGTCTTACATTATGATCCAGCAAATACAAAAAACTCTAACCATATGTTGCCATTTTCCAACTGCTAAAAACTTTTTTTTTTTTAACAAAGCAGAAAAGGTTGCAAAAATAGTCTTTCCTTATCAATGGTGACCCAGCGTTAAAGTGGACCCAAGTTAAAAATACAAGATTTCAGAAATAAAATCTATTTTCTAAATTATAATAATAAATAGCAGCCTTTTTTTCAGCTGCATGATTACAAATATAAAATATTTTACATTTATTGGAAGAACCCCTCCCTTCCTTTCATATTGCCGGGACAGAATCCGGCAAACTGGTGGAGTAGGTGGTGTCTGGCAAAGGAGGACTTGCTAATGGCTGCCACCTTTATAACCATAGTTATGAAAACAGAAGGGTGAAAAGCATGCACTGAAATGCTAATAGGCTTAAAAGAGTGTTTATTTATCTTTGTATGTGTCAGAATGGTGCAACTAAATATTTTGAATTAAAAAAATGTTTGATTTGGGTCCGCTTTAATGGTTTAAATTAAGTATTGTGCTCACTATATCTAAATTGATTAAATGGTGAATAGGTGCAGAACAAACATAATGTTGATTGTAATCAAAGTTGAATAAATCAAAACACAGTAGGCATGTCTGTGGCAACACCAAGAGATGATACCCAGAAAAATGACTAAAAATATTGATTGACTCTCAAAAAATATTGAACTTCATGAATAGGTGGCCAGCATTAGATAAGAAATTAATATGTACCATTTTTTCTCATATATTATAAACACTAAAATTAGTTTTAAGTAAGCGGAACACAGATGGAACTAGTAGCAAGTACAATTATTTTGAAAACTATGGCCTTGATTCACTAACCGCCACTAAGCTGGTTATTGTGCCTTATCACTTAGTGGGCACAAACTACAGCGTAACCTTATCTGAGGTTAGTGTGCCTTATCTGAGGTTAGTGTGCCTTATCTGAGTTAGTGTGCCTTATCTTAGGTTAGTGTGCCTTATCTGAGGTTAGTGTGCCTTATCTGAACTTAGTGACCCTTAAGTAGCTTTGTGCACACTAAAAGATGCACAAAGCTACATCACGCACTGCACCGCACACATCGTACTGCGTCGATCTTTGTGCGCGGTGCGACGATAACGTCGCACCTGCTATACTGTATATGATGTGACCATAAGGTCGCATAGATGTGACATTTAGGTCACATCCTATGCGACCTTAAGGTCTCATCATGTACAGTATAGCAGGTGCGATGTTATCGTGCAGTGCGCGATGTAGCTTTGTGCATCTTTTAGTGTGCACAAAGCTTCTTAAGGGGCACTAGGTTCAGATAAGGGGCACTAAGTTCAGATAAGGCACACTAACCTCAGATAAGGCACACTAACTCAGATAAGGCACACTAGCTCAGATAAGGCACACTAACTCAGATAAGGCACAGTAACCTCAGATAAGGCACACTAACTCAGATAAGGCACACTAACCTCAGATAAGGCACACTAACCTCAGATAAGGCACACTAACCGACTTAGCGCCGGTTAGTGAATCAAGCCCCATATATCATCTGCAATTATCAAATGTACATGAATGTGTGAACTAGCATTCAGCAACATGAGCAGCAGAAATGAATTTGGTACATTTTTCTTTTTTTTTCCTTTTTTTTTAGCTCTATCACTATGTTGTATTAATAAAACATAACATAGTTGTATCTTAAAGCCTATTTCCACTAGCCCCAGATCACAGCCATTTTCCTGAACCTGATTTAGGATGCGTAACTGTAGCCTATTGAAATCAATAGACAGCATACAAAGTTGCATGCTGTAAAAAAAAAAAACAGTGCCAGCAGCAGTATTCTCCAGGCCGCATCTGAACCCCTATAGCCGTGCATGACGCGCATATAGTGATTTGGCTGCGGCTTTGCAGCAGCACAAGTGCCACGTCAAGTTCGGAAGTGGATTTGGCACCCAGTGGAAATAGGCCCTTATTCTTGTGTCGTAACATACTGCTAGCAATTTCCACATCTTGTGCTATATTTTAGCAAAACCTTTTCACACAATAGCATAGAAAAAGTAGTTATATTTCCCCTATTTTAATCAATAGGCCATTGCCTGTGACAGCAGTATTCTGTGACTGCTCCGTGACTTAAAACAAAACAATCTTGATATCTATGTGAAAGATTTGCCTTCTTAAAACAAAATGATCTTAACAGATATTCACCATGAATCAATACTTTGTTTCAAACTAACATGTTTTGTAGATTAGATTGTTTGGCTTTCTAAGTAGGAAAAAATATGCTCATCAACCTTTTCCATCTCATGAATAGCATAATTTTAAACAATTACAGCCTATTTTATCTCATGATATGTCAAATGATAACGGAGAAAGAAATTTTAATTTGTGTGATAATAGATCTGTCTTGCTTGGCAATCTACTGCAGCCGTTACCTTATCAGAGAAGATATGCAGACAATATTGTTTGTGTTGGGCTAATTAATGTTAAATATATGTAGTTAATTCATATTTCCAAGAATTTACATGGAAAGCTGCCTGGAATGTGGGTAGAATATATAATCAGGTGAAAAAAAAATTCAGAAACATTTACATTTTTTATTATTATTTAGTATTTATACAGTATAGAGCTGACATCTTCAGCGGTGCTTTGCAAAGTATATAGTCATAACTAGTGATCTGTCACATTTGTAAATTAATTTTCAAAAATAAAATGCAAAATAACATGCAGAATATTAGTTGATTTAGGGGTAAGTAATGGATGTGTCATAATGGGCTAAATTAGAGGCATTGTTGGAACAGCTATAAATCTCTATAGAGCAACATTTTCTAACCACACTTTGGCCCATTTGCAGTTAACTTTTTCTTCTGAGTTTTCTCCTAGGAGATAATGTTTCATCTTCATTGCAAAATAACTTTTCAGCACTTTGCAATTGAAAAAGTACCAAAAAGTGGTGAAAAACTACAATCAAAATTATTTTGAGTATTTCCTTGCTTGCTGGTGGTTTAAAAGGCATTTTATTGACAAGTTGGAAATTATCATCCAGGATAAACCTCAGGAGAAAAAGTTAATTGCATATGGGTCCTTGTGTATAGATAAGGACCTTGGAATTATTTTTTATTTACTGAATAGAATGATACACTATTGGTAGACTACAATTTACACTAATTTTTCACTAATTTTGCACACTGGAAGTTTTAAGAGGATGCTTCAAGTAATAACAATATACGGAGGCGCCCGTTAGTTTTGCACTATTATAGCCTTTTGTTTCAATTTCACAAGGTAAGGATAAAACGTCTTACCTGTAAAGAATAATTCTCAAACCGATAAATTGGTAGAAAATGTATTATGCACTTTGGACAACGCGTTTCGCGACCAAGCGTCGCTTCTTCAGGTCAAATAATCGTGCTTCAAGAAAAAGAATCAAGATGGCGCTCAGAAACACATACATCTTACATCAATATATAATTATACATAAAAACATGAACATATAAAAACATAAAGCATATTACGTTACATATAAAATATGCACCTGTGTTAACATGTGCCTCAGGTGCACAATATATATAGAGGGTTCAAATAAAATGTGTAGCTTATAAATTACATCATATGTCTAAAAACCAGATTTAAGTGAATGGAAAAATCTAGGCACATACAATTACAGGAACCTCGTGTACCCCATAAAACTAATCAATGGAAATGGAATAGACAATCGGTCCATATAAAGGAATTACCATCAGTAATGATAATTAATAATGGCATTTAGACCTATGGAAATAGATTTTAATAAAATAATGATAAAAATATATCTATTAGTATCATGATAATAATTGCACCTTAATTGGAATGTGCTAGGCTATAACCATAAGAGGATGAGCTAGTCAGGTCACATAAAATACTGGAATTTTAGAAACAATTTTGTTATAGGCAAAGCAACTAGGCTTGATAGTCCCAAGTATTTATTAATTTACAGAACAGCCATCTACTTGGTTATAATGTACATCATAACTTAGAAGACTGTGTAAAACATTAGCTTCCAAGCCAAGAGAGATTAAGAGTTCCCTCTGATTTTCACTAAGTCACTATCAGAATTCAGGTGGAGGCACCATGCAAAGGGAGTTTAGGAGGGCAAAACTAGCCTAAAATAGTTTTCTCATGGATACTTGCAGTAAAACCCCCTGAGGGCTGGAACCCACTAGAGCAATTTTCTGAGCATTTAGGGAGTGATTCAAACCGCTAGTGTTTTCCCTAAATGCTCAGCAATTGTTAATGGATAAGCCAAATCCCACTAGAGCGATTGCGATTATCAAATCGCAAAATGCAGGACATGCAGCATGTTTAGCGTTTAGGGTTAGCGGTTGGCATTAGTGTTTCTGCAATATAAAGTATATAAACGCTGGCCTAATCGCTCATCAAAACCTACACTTATTTTGCTAGCGTTTTGAAGTTACTGCACACTGTAAAAAAATTAAAATTAATTGAAAGGACCAATCAGAATTAAAAATGCTAATCTCTAATCGCTACACAATCACTGGCAAAAAACATACACTTTTTCAAATCGCTACTAAAAACGCTCATGAAATCGCTTACAAAACTCTCATACAAAACACTATCGATTGCGATTAGCAACAGCGTTTTGTAGTGGGTTCCAGGCCTAAGGCTGTGAACGCTAGTTCAAACCACTGGTGACCACAAAACACTGATACCAGAGACCGATGTGGGACAATGGTAGGGCAGAACGCTCTTATTTGCAGTACATTTTGGGGACCTGGTGAGCAGTTTTGTACACATACCAGAGGTACTGATATCTTCATAGAGATCTATACAAACTATTCTATTATACCTATGGGCAAGCATTTATTACAATCATAGGAATATCTTTAGCAACATTATTTACTTTTGCATTTAACACATGTTGGCACCTTGTCAAATATATTATTTTATATGAATTTAATACCTTGCACTTTATACTTATATATTCCATTACAGTGCACACAAGTTTATCATGTTTCACATTGCTTAACCTGAAGGACTACTTTATAACATTCGGTACTACTCCCTCCCTGACATCCAAATTTATTTATACCCATTATTACTGCTGCTGATTAGATTGTGCAATTACTGTTTTTAGTTTCTTTAACTTATTTTTCAAACATACTATAATGAATATATTAGTATATATAAATAAACCTAGTGTGGAAATATTTGTGGAATCCTTTTCAAGCTTGGCTAGCAATTAAAATTTCTCTATCAAGGCAGGCAAAGGTAGAGATAAATGCATAACAGGTCAGCTGTGAAATATGTGATGTAAACACAAAAGCAAGAACAGTAGAACACAGGCAAATAACCATGTGAAAATTCAGAAGGGTTGTCACTATATTTTTTTTTAGTTTTGAGTTTGGCACAGCAGACATGTATCCGTGAGTAAATGTACCAAGCCTGAGAGGCCAGACTACAGCTTGACACATTTTGTAGCAAAAAGTATTACCTATTCTATTCACCGGCTAATACAACACATTGCTTCCCAAGGTAAATGTCACGTTGCCAAGAACTAGAAAGGCCCGCATTTAAAGTACAGCTTAGGCTTTGACAACTTAAATAATTTTTTGACCTCTGAATATATCTTAGCCAGGCAGACAGACAATATACTGAGCTTCATGAAAACTTGTTCCCCATGGATAGCTTGGCAGGCAAATACAGGTCTTAGACCTCTTTTACAATTCACCCAGCAATCGTCAAGCTTGCTTTTCTTTTTTGCTTATTGCATTTCATTGTCCAGAGGATGATTATTGCTTATGTTCATTGTTTTTCTGTAGTTTCTCCTTTATGACAATGTTCCTGAAGTTGACAAACCAAGGGTAATGTCCATAATCTAGCATTCAGACACCTGTGTAGGTCTTAATGCATATTTTTTTTCCCTCAAAACTGTGAGCATTGTTTCATAATAAAACATCTTTTGAAACTAAAGTATATTGGCATGGACTTTGCAAAAGTATACCAGGTGACAATCTACAAGCTACAGTTACCTCGGCTGTAGCCATCACTGGAATGTTGCAGAGGTGTGCTACTGCTAGTTGCTTTTTATCCAACAAGGATGATTAGATAAGGTTGCAGGACACTATGTATTTAACCCAGTTGGAACCATAATCTCTGAGGCAGGGCACATGAATTTTGCTGGTCCTAACATTCTTAGAGCACCACCCATTACTCTATTATTACCACTCACATTAACATGATAATGCTTGTGTTGCTATGGTATCATGTGACGTAATGCACATCACAATAGCTATACACTGCTTTGAGTCCACCAGGAGAAAAGTGTGATATAAATGTTATTTGTCTTATCTTGTCTATTACTGTGGTAATGCATGTGGCACTAATAAGTTAAGGTTGATGCTTCCCTGGCATTAGGACTGGTAACATTGCTGTGCACTGTCTGGTCAAGGCAAAGTTACCAGCCTTTCATGCATCAGGTCTATAGTGTTTTGCTTCACAGTGCTTTGCAAATATTGAGAACCCACTGGGAGACTCTCACTGAACACCTACAACAAAAGAAAAGATGATCTTACATAGTTAAACTTACTACTCCAGCTTTTGCATAACATTTGGTGGTGCCCTCTTATTTACCAGTACATTTTTACTCTATTAAGAAAATCAGAGAACCCAAATAAAACCCAGGCAATAATATACACTCAATTTAGCAAGTATACATAAAGATCCATGCAGTCATTTGAGCAAATCATTTTAGGTCATTGTGACAAAAGATTTAACAGTGGAGGCTTTGTTAAAATGTATTGATAGACAAAGATTGCTAAAAAGTTAGGAGAAACATTTAAGCCTCTTAATGAAATGCCGAAGCATAAACTTTGCAAATGAGCTCTAACTGACTGCATAGGAACAACATAAGTGAATGTTTGTCAAGCGAACAACTAAGGCCTCAGAAATCGAGTAAGCATGCTTTTTTGTATATAAACTACCAGTTTATACCATCATGAATATTGATACATATTCAAATTTAAATAGATGATAGTTAATTGATGAAGATATTTGAAAAAGTGAATTCACCAGAAGTCATGCCATTACAATGCACAATAGATACTACTTCATTCAGTAATAACAGTTTGGAACTGTTCTTATCACCCCCTAGCATTTACACTTTCATTTTAACTGTGCAGGTTTAGGATAAATATACATACAGGATAATATAATTGCTTGTGGTGGTTATCATTAATCTTTTTCTCAAACGTAAAATGTTCTACTATATTATAAGTTGAATCAAAGTAACTGAAGCAAGATATGTGGGAAATGTAAGGGTTATATATTTTAGATGATGTCTTTTTTTCTGTTTCTATACTTAGTAAAGTTGTGTACATTTCACTTCAGTTTTAGCACATTGCATTCTTTTATTGAAAATGTTGGATTATGTTGTATATTCTGTGTAAAATTTTGAATCACATTATTATTAGTATCTTAGTATGATTCATTCAAAATGTTGCAGCTGTGATTTGGAGGTCCAGGTGCATTATTTGTCTTATGTTTGCTGGCCCAGGTGGCAATTTATCTTTAGACTGTTCACTCCTGACAGATCAGGGCCAGTTAACACATAAGCATTGCTGGCTGCACGAGACTATAAACAGTTTTTGACCATCTGGTGGAGCTACAAAGCACACTCCGCCATAATTTTATACTCTACTTAAGCCTCTATGTACCAGTACTGTAAAAGGAATACTAAAAGACAAAATAGCTTGGCAACTTTTTAATAGGCTCAATGTTACATATTCAGTATGTCTTTGATTAAAATGCCAAATGCATAACACATATTTAATAAAAAGACAGCCCTAGTCCCTAATTGCCCTTGAGCTTTTTCCTGTCTCTGAAGCGGCAATTTTATTAGCCAACCACAATGTACAGACATGTTCTTTCTCCTGTTGGCTGAGTAAATTGATTCTGTGGGAAGCAGGTCATGATGTTGACTCTTACCTTTAACAAAACAATATTCCTTTTCATCTCAAGTGTTTTGTCCATAGTTATCTAGTGCAATTGTTTCGTATAGTGCTCTGCTAATATTTGCCATCCATGGGCATGGATCATCTGAACCGTTGAATTGTTCTGGAACTTCTACAAGTGTGAATACATAAATTAAATTCAACACTGGCATACATTTGTTGACTTATATAACATTTTAAAATATCCTGTTAAATTGTATTCTGAGAACCAGGCTTCATATGGAATCATCTGAAACCATACATACATAAAACGAAAATGCAATCCACAGTTCTAAATTGGGTGCATACATTGTCAGCATTTGCCCTGACTTCTAAGGAGCAATTGTAACATTTGCTGTTTGCTGCAGTACTTTATATGTTGTTCAAGATGATTATCATGTGTTACAAAATCTCTTTACTGTCAATCATTTTCCAGCCTTAATGCTACAAAACATGAGCCCAGTGACCAAGTGGCTTACACTTGTGCCCTGCAATACTATAGTCCCAAGATCAAATTCTCCTCAGATCACTAAATGCATCATTTGTATGTTCACTTGATGTTTGTGTTGGTTTCCCCTCATCCCAGTTTTCTCTGAAATTCCAAAATCATCCTGATAGATTATTTGGATTTACCCCACAACTGTCCCCAAATTGTGGAAAGGATGTGGAATTGTGAACGCCTCTTAAATGACATTTGGTGACATAATTGTTAAATGCACTCTGTAAAGCATTGTCAATGCAAGTGTATAATAATGAGCACATTAATTTCAGCTTTCAAATCACCATTAATAATTATTTGCATGAACTGAACATCTATTTTGTGAACCACATACAAATAAAGTTGAAGAAAGTGTGCGGTTACCCAGTTTATAAATGTATTATTTCAACTGGCTTTCTTGATATCAAGATAGGAATAGCTAGGTAAAGAGACAAATCTTACTTAATATCTGCATATAAGAGCCAAAGTGTACATTACTTATGAATAATAATGCTGCAGTACTATCAGTATGAATCAGCTTGTAGTGGTGCTGAGTATGCTAGTATTACTGACATCACAATCAGCAGCACCCGGTAATATTGGGACCTAGTGATGAGCATATTTATGTGTGTGGTTTACTAGAACAGTTTAGTTAGTGTGAAGATTGAGTATTATTATTATTATTTAGTATTTATATAGCGCCAACATCTTCCGCAGCACTGTACAGAGTATATATTCTTGTCACTTTCTTGTCCCTGAGATGGGCTCACAGTACTGTTACTGTACAGGTTAATGTTAAGC
Organism: Hyperolius riggenbachi; assembly: GCF_040937935.1. Lineage (NCBI taxonomy): Eukaryota > Metazoa > Chordata > Amphibia > Anura > Hyperoliidae > Hyperolius > Hyperolius riggenbachi. The sequence continues at coordinate 231,549,341 of NC_090649.1, forward strand.
TAAGTTACTCCGGCGTATCAAGTGTTCGGTTCCTGGGTAGTACCATCACCAATGACTTGAGATGGAGGGAAAACACCACTAAATGCCAAAAGAAAGCTCAGCAACGGCTGTTCTTCCAAAAACAACTAAGAAAGTTTGGCATGCCGCAGGAGCTCATGTCAAGCTTCTACACAGCCACCATCAAGTCTATCCTGTGCTCCTCCATCATCGTCTGGTATGGCAGCACCACCACAAGCGACAAGAACAGACTACAAAGAGTAATCAATGCAGCAGAAAGAATTATCGGCGCACCCCTGCCACCACTGGACCTCCTCCACACTTCGAGGATGAGAAAAAGGGCAAATAGGATCACGCAAGACCCCCTCCACTCCGGCGGTCGTTTTTTCAACTGCATGCGCACCGACCACCGCTACAGTTCTATTTCCACCAAAACCTCCAGACACAGGAACTTCTTTTTCCCCCAAGCAGTGCGCCTTCTGAACTCGAGCCCTGCACACAGCAAAGCTAAATAGCAGGACTGTCACCCAGGCCTAAATAGCCTGTATGTACTTAACCTGGGGTGACCCTTCATTCCATGTGTATTTGCACCCAGGACTAATTAACTAACCGCTACGTACCTGTTCTACGTCTGTTCTACGTCTGCTCATTATTGCACATGTACTTGCACTACTATGTTTCAATGCCTGTATCTGTTCCTCAGTGCATTTTTGTATTGCTACTTGCTAGTTTATGTTTTGTTGTTGTTCTTGCACTATGCCCTGTGCCAATGTGTACCACAAACAATTCCGGGTGTGGCAACTGCCGCACTTGGTAAAATAAATATGATTCTGATTCTAATTCCTACAACAAGGTTTAAGGTTTGTGAGAATGTTTGGATGCTGTAAAGGTCAAAATTAATGTTGAGTCTCTTATTGAGTTCATCAACATGGTTATTATGAATACTTAAAAAAACTGAGATAAAATTAGTATATAGATTATACTTACCTGGAGCTTCCTGCAACCCTCTGTAGTCCATCTGCTCAATCACTGTTCTCCCAATCCCCTCCATTCTCCTGCAGTGGATTCTGCAATTTAGGCCAGTTACACTCCACTGTGCTTACGCAGTCCCAGCCGCCCAAAACCTAGACCGCTCGCCTGTGGCCAGGATAATTCTGCACAAGTGCAATTACAGTCTTAGTGGATTACATGTCCATAGAATGATTTCAGCCATGGGAGCACAATTGGGGGATGCAAACAGCCAGGATCGTGCATGCACAGTGGAGTGCAATTTGGAATTTACTGTGACACACTACGGGAGAACAGAGGGCTTTGGGAGAACAGAGAGGAAAGGGGATCGAGCATATGGAATACAGAGGGCTTGAGGAAGCCCCAGGTAAATATAAATCCTTATACTTACTTTATCCCAGGTACACTTAAAAGTTGGTACACTTAAAAGTTTGAAAATAAGTGTTTGGTTTGAGCAGTAAGTTTAGGGTTAGATCAAAGGGGAGGATGAAAGTAGGTGTTTGACATGGCTTAGAATCTACTTTATATCTAGGAATGGGAGTGGGACAAAAGCAAACCACAGATGTCAACAACACTAAACAAAATGCACCTCCATCAATCTGCAAAATAGACTCTCTTGCTACAAAAGAAGTAAAGAAAAAAGTCATAGAGAGTATCTAGAACAGAATATACTGCATGAATTCCTAGAAGGTTGTTGTCATGGTTGTCCTCTGTTCTGCAAAAATGAAAAGTTAACTTTTCTGAGATAATGTGGTAATGAAAAAATGTTATGTAACTATTTAATGGGAAAAACTGAAATATGCACATGCAAGTCTTCAATGTTTCAGACTTATATTCTAGAAGATGTATTGAGCTATAAAACAGGATTATGCATTCACTTTAAAGTTCATATTAAAATGGGCTTAAGGAGTATCCCAGTAAATGCCCTTGTTTAGGTACAGAAACAAAAAAGAGACTTGAAAAAGTGGATTCAGTACATGAATGAAAGAAGGAGGAAGTGATAAAACACCTGCTGCTGCCTTTATTGATTTACGTTTAGATTACCAAATTCCCCATAGTGCTACCCTGATATAGAGATGACAGAAGACAATACCTGTCTTATAACATCATTTTCTGCAGGAGCTACAAAACTATTGTGGACACAGATATCTATATCTAGGAGGGAATTATTTTCAAGAAGGTAACTGAGCAATGGATCATAATGAAAATGTGCAAGTTAAAAAAAGTTTATGTAAAATGTATCTTAATTAATAACAATGTTAACATACATAAAAAATTAACGTTTTTACTGTCAATGTTACAAACAAAAATTAGACATTTTGAAAATGCGTTCAATACAATTTTTACTTTGGTTGCTTTTAAAATATGCCTCGTAATAATCACTTTTTTTTTTACTTTGTGTGTTTCTAAACCATGTTTCATCATCATATCGGCAATTTTCTATTAAGCTAATTGGAAAAATAAAGATATTTTTAAAGGTCTATTAAATAGTGCATCCACAAGACACATTTTTGAGATTACTCTCTTACCTGCAGACATAAACATAGGTTCCCAGATAGAGCTGTATTTTTTCTTTAGCACTTTAATTGGTTTGACTTTCTGGTTGAATGTACCAGCAAGTTGTTTGTACTTTTAACTACCCCAGGGACAGATAGACTTTTACAATCATTAAATGTAGATGTTCCCTCACTACAGTACAATATATCATTTTGGTTCTGTGGCAATGCACAGCGTCTGCATTCCTGTTTCGGAAATAATGAGTTCTCAGTTGACAGACAAGCCGGGAGACTGAGATCCTATACAAATGCTGGGAATCGGCATGATATATTCCATTAAGGTACTAGGCATATTTACCAAATTATAGTTATTTGACTTTTATTTTAGAGAATGTATGTTAGAGAAATGATTTCCACTTCATAATATGTGACTATTGTTAGCTAACACATGGAATGCTCACCCACAAACCAAGTAATTACCATACTTTTTCAAAAACAACATATTTTCTTTTCTTTGAATTCCTGAAACATTTAGTAATGCAATTAGAAACCAAATGAAAAGCTTGAACACCTATGTCATATCTGTAAGCATATATATTCTGACTTATTGCTGTAGCTTGTGTGAGTTATTGAGGTAGGGAGACTGGAAATTGTTCCAAAACAATTTCTTATGCATATCATTATTGTTTGGATGTGCAGAGTTACTATGAACCTTTACTCCTTATTATAGCTTAATTCATCAATTCAATAATTTTTTTCTTCTTCTTCTCTTCACCCCACTGTGACCCCTTCATCTCCTACATCCATCTTATACTCATCTACAGGGTTTTCATCTTTTAGATCATGTGACACATCTCAGATAGACTATGCTGCTTCACCTAGCACTAACATTAATTTATTTTTGTTAAGGTACCCAAACCCAAATGTCACCCCTTCCTCTGATAAGGAATAATGGGAGAGAGGGTGAGCTGTATGCCAACATTTTTCCCTACCAAACCCAAAGCCACTCATGTCATATCCTTGCCCTCTCCAATATAAGCAAACAGGAGGATGCCAATGGGGTTGTAATGCCCAGTTTACTGTTATGTCTTTTCTCAAAACAGAGTTAAATGGAGAAGGTGAGTGGTGTGAGTGCCACACCACCCTCCTAGAAAGTCACTGTTGAAGGCCAGGCCATTAAAATTACATGGCATTGGAAAACTATTTAAATAGCATTGGGACTCAATCCAGAGGAACTCAGCTATCATGGGACATACACTTTTTGGAGAGACAGAGAGAGAGAGAGGTGTGTGTGTGTGTGTGTGTGTGTGTGTGTGTGTGTGTGTGTGTGTGTGTGTGTGCGTGCGTGCGTGCGTGCGTGCGTGCGTGCGTGTGTGTGTGTGTGTGTTGTTTCAAGTTTACAGAGTGAAGTGATGGGCTTAAAAATGGAACCAATCCCATAAAGCGTACATCTCCTTATTTTATATTTCCCCATTAGAAAACAAAGGCAACTTTTCGAATTATGAAAATTACCCTCAAATACCTACTGTTAAGCTGAGTTTATTGCAAACACTGCAGCTTTATTTTGCCCTTTAGTGACAGCTCTAGAAGATAATTCAACAAAGTTTTCTATGTAGAGAAAGGGATTTAGACCTGCTGATTCCCCTGATCCTGTCAGTTGAGTTGTATTGGGTCTGGTGCTACTTGCATTTAGTAAAATATTTGAACTTATGCAATTATTAGCAAAAAACTAAGAGACAATAAACATTGTAACATTTATTCTCTTTGTTGGCTCTTGAAAATATATACACCCGTAATTTTCTCAAGTTCACAATTAGAAATAGTATTACCAGTGGGTGCACCATCAGTGTTCAAACTTGTGGCACTGATGTATAGATTTGGTCTGTGAATTAAAATCAAAACACAAGAATTAAGACACCATCAAGCCTTCTGCTCCTTCTTCCTGATCTACCTAATGGAGGAGGGGGACCAATCAGGAAGTGCAAAAGTTGCTCTAGCTGTATCAATGCATATGTTGTATCTTGAGATAATATATGTGTAATATATGCAGGAAATATGTGTGAAATATACTGTATATACTCGCACATAAGCCAACATTTTTAACACAAAAATACTGCTCAGAACACAAACGGATTACATCCCCGCTCAGCATCCGTACAACCACCAGGGTCCCGGTGCGGCTCCAGCCTGTCAGCACCCGGCATAGACATCCTCTGAGCGCTCCTCCAATCAAGACGGAGGAGGCAGAGCAGAACTGAGAATGGAAGGAGCTCTACTCCAATGAAGATGGTGGAGGCAGAGCAGAAGGAGTGCTCCTCCAATCGAGGCAGAAAAGAGAGCACAGATGGAGCACTCCTCTATTCATTGCTAATGAAGAATTGCTTTACGCAGTGAATAGCGAAGGTTTTTGTATGGGTGAGGGCTGCTCTCCCCCCTGTCGTTTTGGTAAGTGCTCTTTTCCTGCACTTTACTCACTCACCATCACTATTTCCCCTAAGACCCACTCTTGTGGCTTATTAGATTTTACATTATTGCACTCTATTCAATGGTTCCTGGCTCTTAAAGGGACACTGTCTGCACTATTTTTCCTGCACTTTCTTCATGGGGTCTATCTTTTGGGCCTGATCTTAGTATATTCACTGTTTACAGGTGTGCACTATATTCAAATTCTGTGCTCTAACTACTCTGCACTGGCACCTTTTTCTGTTTATTGTTGTGCTCACCTTATTGTTTAATACAATATGCACCTATACAATTTTGTGTGTGTGGGGAGGGGGGATTGAGTGACTTATTTATTACTTGTGATTGTGATTGCAACACTGAAGCCACTGCATTTTTTACCCTAGGCTTAAATGCTGGTCAATCACTTTTTCCTGATTTCTAAGGCAAAGTGGGTATCTCGGCTTATACACGGCTCGGCTTATATGCGAGTATATACAGTATGTGTTTAAGGCTCACTTATGCACATATAACTGCCTGTTAAAATGCTATCAATTTCTAAAAGCTATTAAATAAAGTTAACAAATGTTAGTAGGCAATAGGCATACCTAACATACCTGCATGAGTAAGCCTTAAACACATATATTTGTGAGCCAGTAATATATATGTCTGCATTTGATTTTAACATGAATTGATTTCTGATCCAGCACTAATTAACTTAATGAATATGAACTATTAAAGAGGAGATCTTCTTTGATCATGTGTGCATGTTTGAATATATATTTCGAGTAATTTAGTTTGAGATTAGAACTTCAAGTTACAGTGATACAGCTATAATTAAGGTACATTAGCATGTTCGTTATCATAGCTTTTGAAATTATGTATGACTGATACAGATTGAATTAATAAAAAAAAAAATAAGAGGGGTTGCTGTGGTTCTGCAAATGTAAAATGGTATCAGCAAATAATAATTATAAAAAAAAACATATTTAACCCATTCAGGTTCCGTCGTTTTCACGTGAGAAATGTTCACCTCCCATTCATTAGCCTATAACTTTATCACTACTTATCACAATGCACGGATCTATATCGTGTTTTTTCCGCCACCAATTAGGCTTTCTTTGGGGGGTACATTTTGATAAGAGCCACTTTACTGTAAATGCATTTTAACAGGAAGAATAAGAAAAAACGGAAAAAATTCATTATTTCTCAGTTTTCAGCCATTATAGTTTTAAAATAATACATGCCTCCATAATTAAAACTCACGTATTGTATTTGCCCATATGTCCCGATTATTACACCATTAAAAGTATGTCCCTATCACAATGTATGGCGACAATATTTCATTTGGAAATAAAGGTGCATTTTTTCCGTTTTGCATCTATCACTATTTACAAGTTTAAAATAAAAAAAATATAGAAATATTTCATCTTTACATTGATATTTAAAAAGTTTAGACCCTTAGGTAAATATTTACATGTTTTTTTTTTTTATTGTAATTTTTTTTTTTATAGTAAACATTTTATTTGGGTAGTTTTGGGAGGGTGGGAGGTAAACAATAGATTTATAATGTAAATGTGTGTTAATTTTAAATTTTTTTTTTTACAGGTGTAGTATTACTTTTTGGCCACAAGATGGCGGCCATGAGTTTGTTTACATGACGTCACTCTAAGCGTAACATATGCTTACAGTGACGCATCGGGAAGGGAACGGCCAGAAAAGGCGCAGCTTCCGAGAGAAGCTGTCGCTTTTTCAGCGGGGGAGAGGAATCAATGATCGGGCACCATAGCCCGATACATTGATTCCCTGGCTACCGAATCCACAACCGGGAGTGCGCGTGCACGCGTAGAAACTACGTCCAGGAACCAAAATAGGTTAAAGTGTACTAAAGGCAGGATTTAAACAGTGTGAGGCCTCTTGCACACTACATGGGATTCCGTTTTTTAATCGATTTTCACATGCGATTCCGATTTCCAATTTTTAATCGGTACTGCATGCTGCGTTTTTTCTGCGTTTTCTTTTGATAGCATCTAGGGAAAATTGGAATTGCAAATCAGAATCGCAATCAGATTTGCAGTGTGCAGGGAGCCTGAGATGTAAAGGGCCAACAATATCAATAACTAGGCTGATTTTTTTTTTCTTATTTTCTTTTTCTGCCTGAAAGACTCAATCTTCAGGTAGGCAAGTGAAAGTTACTCTATTGTTCAACCCTTGTTGAATTACAGTATAACCCTCACTGATAAGGGATTACAGCCAACTATTCCCTTGCAAAGAAGAGCTTCTGACTGCAGTGGATAGATTAAAAGAAGTTCAATAGTTCATGTGTTTTAGCTCTGTTTAGACTGCCATTGAGCAGAGACAATAAAACATTAAATCTACTTTGTAAGTGTTTAAATATAAAAAAGCATGGGATATCTAGTCATTTTAGGAGTAGGAGGATAGATAAAATTGATTATCCAATCAGTTTATTTTTACCTTGGGTTCACTTTAAATCCATATGCTTATTCTATATACTCATAACATTTGTAGTTAGTGTTAGTTTGATATGTGTTATAAGAAAGTTAAGATGCAATCATATGGTGAATTGGCCTTTTTTTTCAAAAACTAAACAAAGACTATGAACTGGAGAAAAAGGTAAATATAATCCATTCATTGTGATAGATACAGTATTTTCTTTTCATCAAAACAATAGCAACAGATAGCAACATCTGAAAATATATAATTTTAAAGCAAACCCGCTCTTCTGTCCTGCACTCAAATGGGTCACTGTCTGACTTTAGGATTGGTGCAGAGGCCCTGGTATGGCATGAGTAGAGGAGTGGAAGTGATTATGGCTGCAGGTGGCAGGGGATGCAGCTAGACTTCCTGCAAGTGCAACAGACCAACAAAGTCCCATTTTGTTGAAACAAAAATGTAATGTCTTATCACCTCTTCCCACACCTCCATGTTTTTGGCTTCACTGGGTGAAAAAAGATATCCTTTTTGACCCCACAAAGCAGTCCGATGAACTCTCTGGATCACACACTAAACTTCAATGATAATTTTATACAGCGTAGTAGTTAATGCTCTTGCCTTGCAATGCTGGGTCCTCGGTTCAATTTGAGTGTTTCCCCCAGACACTCTGGTTTCCTCCCACATTCCAAAAACATACAGAGAAATTAATTGGCTTACCACAAAAAAAAAAATGGCCCTAGACTTCGATATATACACTACATGATACATACATAGACACACAAATATGGCAGGGATTAGATTGTAAGCCCCTCTGAAGGACAGTTAAGTGACAAGACAATATACTAATCTGTACAGTGCTGCAGAAGGTATTGGGGCTATATAAATAATAAATAAAAATAATAATATTGTGTATTTACTTTCTTCTGATGTAGTATTTTAGCTCTGATGAAGAGAGACTGCTGTCCTCTCAAGATGCATTGAGTAATGATAAATTAAGTATGTACCTCTTCAACTCACCTGAACTTTTCTTGGTTCTTATATGGCACTGTTTCTTATGTAACTCACCCTACCACTCCATTGGCATACCTGTGGATGATCTAGATCTACTTATGGAAATACCAAACTATCTTATAGAACATGTGCACATGGACTTAAACCTGTTTATTAAGTAAGCTTAAGTGACTGGGTAGTGTAATAGTTAGGGGCTCTGTTCAAATCTTGGCTCTTCCTGTTCAGTAAGCCAGCCCTATGGGAAAGTTTAGGGTGATGGCCCATACTTTTCACCACTAAGGGGTGCTGGTCTCATTAAGGAGACCTTGGGTGAGACTTCCTAACACTGCTATTGCCTACTGAGTGCTAGTGGCGGCAGCTCAGGCACTTTGAGTTCACCAGGAGAAAAACACAATACAAATATGCTTTGTCTTGTCTAGACACTGTAGGTGGGATTTGATGGACACAATATTGCTGTTTAGGAAACTGCACATCTGCTTTCAGTAGAGTTGTGTTTTTGGATGCATAGTTATTGTTGGAAGAAACTGCATCTACAAAGGCAGTGTTAGTGGATAATTTTAGGTGCACAACTGCTATATCACATGTGCATATTTGCATATATGGTGCATATTTGCAAAGGTATTACTAGACTTTGTAGTTGTTGTGTTGTGTTGTGTTATGTACAGTTACTGTGGACATTGAGTGTGCTAATTTGCTATTAATGATATATCTGGGGTGTTTTTGATGGTTGTACACTGAGGATATATGTACAATGAGATAAGCACACCATGCAATTTTGGTTGCAAAAAGGGAGTATATTGTACAAAAGATATAACACGGACTACACAATCAGTCAGATGGACTATACAATCAAAATCATGTATAAAATACAATATAAGGTACAGGTACATAAATACAGCAATGTCCACATTTGAATACAAACGTATGCAAAGATCAGGAGAAAATCTTAACCTCTATGCCTATATACGCTGCGTATATAGGCAATCTATCTCCGCCGCAGGATATCTCTGCCGCCATCACTGCTTCAGTTTGCCACATCTGCTTGCACCTATTGAGAAAGAACACTCTGTTGTTTGAATTGACGCCATCTGTCTGGGTAATACTTGATGGGGTTAGCTCCTTCACCGCGCTGTGTTGAACTATATGATATGCTTCATACTATTTGCATTTGATTATCCCAAGGACTTTTTACATGCAATGTGCCCACAAATGGATATTTGACTCAGATTGCCCATATACGCTGCGTCTCTATAGGCATAGAGGTTAAGATTTTCTCCTGATCTTTGCATACATTTGTATTCGAATGTGGCCTTTGCTGTATTTATGTACCTGTATCGTATATTTGGTATTATACACGACTTTGATTGTATAGTCCATCTGGCTGATTGTGTAGTCTGCGTTATATCTTTTGTACAATATACTCCCTTTTTGCAACCAAAATTGCATGGTGTGTGTATCTCATTGTATATATATATATATATATATAGTTCATTGTTATTTTTGATACTGTACCCAGAATCATTTAAATTGATTACTATTGAACTCATAAACTTGAGGTGTGCATCCTCACTTGCCTTTTTCCGGTTGTACACTGCGGAACCATGGCTGCTGTTAGTATGCTACTACACATGTGAATTTGTTTAGCTAGTTTCTTGAACCAGTAATAGATAAAACATTTCATAACTTTGTGCATAAGGGACCTAGTTTAATGTTCTGAGGTAATTCAGTTTGTGATCCTTTAGCATGTTTCATCCATAAGTGCTTCATTGGATGCAATCCACCCTGCCTATAAGGCATTGAGCTACTGCACATCCCAAGTCATGCATGGTTGCATCACCAGATGTGCATGGCTTCACTGAAATGAACAGGGAAAAAGGGCATGCATGTGAATGTTTACTTTTCACTTCCAAAAATCACACTCCTTGTTTTTAGGAAATAAATTAGCAGCGATGTATCAGTACAGGTTGCTTATGCCCACCCTATAGGGCCATTCTTTGACCCTTCACCCCGAAGTCAGGTGTAACAGAATGGCCAATCCAGTCTGATCACCATCTGGGCCACTATCCCTCCTGTAATAAAAAAGGCATTATTATCCCGGCGGCCATTTTAAGTCGGTCTTCAGTCAGTGTAGGAAGGGTAACTGCTGCTGATACAGGACCAGTGTTGTGATATTGTGCTGTGTAGCTGTTTTCTTGGTGCTCTGCTTCTTGTAGTTCACCAGCTAGGGACCCCTAATAGTCCTTACTCTTCCTGAAAACATAGGCTACATTCATGATATTGTGCTGTGTAGCTGCTTCCTAGGTCCTCTGCTTCTTGTAGTCCACCAGCTAGAGACCTCCCAAATAGTCCGTTTGAGGACTCATCCTAAAGTACAAAAAGTAATTTCTTGAACTGACATTGACCATGCTGTACTGATATTTTTTGTTGCATTGTGGTGTGTATTGTAGAAACATAACACCTGTATACAGTGTAGGGTGTGGCTTGCTGCATCACAGTTTCAGCCCACTGTCACTGCACATAAGCAATTGATTGTCTCTGACCCTCACACAGCATCACCAGTGTTACCTGACCTTACCAAGTGATATCAGACAGCCAGTGTCTCTTTTAAAAAAAATTAATTAGAGTGTCACGGTTTCAAAGGAAACCTTTAGGTACCCCTATGTGGAGAAGGACTGGTCCAAAACCTAATGTCAGTAACAGGTGAGACTCTTCACATTAAAAACACTTATTCTAAATGATAGATAGTGACAGATGCATAAAAAATTAAAGAGAGGAAGGAGATAGGCACAGCTGCTAAAATACCCTTTTTTGTGGCTGGGTTGACACAAAAAACTTACAGCAGTGGGGAAAGGACTAGTCTGACAGCTGTTTCGCAGGGACTAGCCCTGCTTCATCATGGTCTCTGATGAAGCAGGTCTAATCCCTGCAAAACAGCTGTCAGCCTTGTCCTTTCCCCCACTGCCGTAAGCTTTTTGTGTCAACCCCTCCACAATAAAGGGTATTTTAGCAGCTGTGCCCATCTCCTTCCTCTCTTCTGTTTGAAATCGTGGACTACCATTGGAGCACGCTGCAGGCAAGCCCAGTGTGGCAGTATCCACCCCTGCTGCATTTTGTGCAAGTGCTTTTTTCTCTTCATATTCGCATAAAAAATTAAGTCATTTACAGCACATTTTACTCTGCGACAAAAGTACATATTTTATGTATGTATCCATATTTATTTTAAACTACACTATTATCATGGTGCCCCTTTAACTACATTTTGGTATTTTACTCAGTTGCAAGGTGTTGATAAAGTATTGTTTAAATAAAATGAAACATATCTAATGTAAGAAAACTCAAGAAAAGTTAGATAATCGAGTGAGAAGGAAAAAAATCGGCACCAGGTGCTGCTGGCAGGCTATGTAGGGGTTAATTTTGGATAGTCCAATGTGCCTCCGAGTATAGAGTAATATAACTTGTGCAGTCGGAAAGACAGGGTCCGGGCACCAATGAACTGCTGAAATCCACGCTTTATTTCATCCCCACACAAGACGGATACAAGTGAATAGGGCTGGTCTTACAGCATCTGAGGAAGCAAGCGTTTGCTTGTGAAACAGCTGTAAGACCAGCCCTATTCACTTGTATCTGTCTTATGTGGGGATGAAATAAAGCGTGGATTTCAGCAGTTCATTGGTGCCCGGACCCTGTCTTTACGCCTGCACAAGTCAAGGAAAAGTTAGCTACATCAGGATCCAAGTCTTCTGTATCTGTTGGCCCCAGAAAAGTGAATGTAGTCCCCACATAGAGCATTTCAGAAAAGAATGCCTTGTTTTATGCTTTATAAGGTTTGACAAAGCAAATATGAAACAGAAATATTCACTTTATTAAGAAAACAAATGTAAGCATTATGCCCAAGCTGATCTTAGTCTTGCCAATCTCGGATGAATTAGCCGTACATGAGGTGAATTGTAATTTTAAGTCACATGGTAATTTGGATAACCATTTAAAAAGTGTAAGAATACCAACCCCCTTACTGAAATTGCTGTGACAGGTCGCTTGAGTGACTGAGATCACTATCTTGCTGTGTATGACTATCTCAGTAGTCTCATAAACTTGAATAGTTTTCATCATATAGTAATGTGTCTTACTGCAATTATTATAAATAGCATGCCCAACATTTATTTTTTTAAATTGAAATGATATTTTAACAGCTTTGTAAATAGGCCCCTTAATATTTAGAACTGCTGCATGATCATCCAGAAACTTGAACAGCCAGGCTAGCTAGGGTGTCTAATACACTTCAAAAGAACTCAATATTCAGCAGACCTGTTATTTAATTCTCTTGGCAATCTTTATACGCTCTTGTGCACTCTTCCAGAAAGTGTATTGCAAGCATTAAACAAAAGCTATTTCTGGAGTAAGCATACATAATCTGGCCAAGTCAGGTTATCAGTTTATGATGCTAAAGCTCTTTGCGTAGGAAACAGAAAACAATTACTTTAATTTCTATTGTGTACTAAGTACTGTCTTAAAACACAATTGTTACAATGAAGGACAGGATGGTAGCCTGATTAAAATTCAGAAACAGAATTCAAGTATTTAAACTTATATTTTAAATTGTTCTCAGTGGATACAGTACATTCATTTTCATCTAGTGAGTATTTCAAAAGCCTGCAGTGGTTAAACAGCAATTTGCTATAATTTCCTATGATTTCATTGTTAGTGTTGCTAAATTAGAATGCAGAGCAACTCTCTGCTCTAACCGTTTAGCCCTCTTACAGTCCATCATGAACTTCTCTGCATGACTCATCCACCTCTCCTCCTGCTTCTCCAGCCCAATCCCCCTCTGTCAGTCCCTCCACTGGCTGCCAGTTACACAAAGGATACAATTTAAAATCCTTAAGGTGGCCATACACTGGTCGATTTGCCATCAGATTCGACCAACAGACAGATCCCTATCTGATCGAATCTGATCAGAGAGGGATCGTAAGGCTACCTTTACTGCAAACAGATTGTGAACCGATTTCAGCCTGAAACCGATCACAATCTGTTGTGGTGGTGGTGCTGCTGCCGCCGCTCCCCCGCCCGCATACATTACCTGCTCCACCGGCGCGACTCCCGGGTCTCTCTCCGCTCTTCTTCTCCGCTCTGGTCTCCGGCTCCAGCATGCTTCACTTCTTCCTGCCCGGCAGGAAGTTTAAACAGTAGAGCGCCCTCTACTGTTTAAACTTCCTGCCGGGCAGGAATAAGGGAAGGCATGCCAGAGACCAGAGCAGAGAAGAGCGGAGACGAGCGGGGGCAGTCGCGCCGGCGGAGCAGGTAATGTATGCGGGCTCTATTGCGTCGGTCGTCGGGCACTCGAACGCCGCTAGCAATGCGCTCTTTACCCGTGGGCGATTGACGGTAATTTTCCGCACGGCGCGATCGACGGGATCGGACGAAATGAATCGAAATTCGGTGTGTAGCGCGAACGATTGGCAGCAGATTCGATCCCAGTGATCGAATCTGCTGTCGAAACGGCGGTAAATCGGGCCAGTGTATGGTCAGCTTTACTTTCGCCTACAAAGCTCTCCACATTCTAGCTCCTTCCTATCTAAATCAACTTATTTCCAGATACCATCCTACACATAATCTCCATTCTGCTAACAATATCCTTCTGTCTTCTTCCCTGGTCACCTCTTCTCATTCCCACTTACATGACTTTTCTTGATTGTCTCCCCTCCTCTGGAGCACTCACCCTTAACACATCTGCCACTCACTCACACTTATTTTTTTAGGCATAATCTAAAAACTCACCTCTTCAGGCAAGCATACTCTCCTACCTAGGACACCGTCCTCTGACCACCATTTCTACCACTCCAAACACAGCTTCCCTTTACCTACTGTCCTATACCATAAACCTCTATGCCGGGAATACATGGGACGTTTCCACGGCTCGATCCTGCCATTAGATGGCTCAACTGATCATTTCCGACGTGTCCGATCACCCGCTGGACCGATTCCGCGCTCGATACCGCGGGCAGGACAATGGAAAAAGATAAGGAAAACGAGCGAGGACCAGCGGGAATAGATCCGGCGGCATAATTGAGCCATGGAAACAGCATAATAACATTTAAAGAAAAACATTTCTTTGTTACATCTGGTACAAATCCTGCAATAAATCTGCAGTATGTCTACTTCCTGCTTTCATGGAAGGAGACATTGGGTTAAAATCCTGTGTTTACAAATTAGCTGCTCTGCCAAGGCAGCCAGCTGACACAGCTGAGAGATCAAACTACAGTGGTGATTAGTCACAGAATAGAAGGAATTAGACAGGCTAAACTCTCTAAAGACATAAATGGTAAATGTCTCTATGTTTTTCTTCTGTCCTGTGCAAAACTGCTGTGCTTTGTTATTTAAAATCACATACAGTACATCTATAAAAAGTGAGACATGTGGATGCAACCAGAATGAAATGTAAAACATTTTAATCTACTCAAATTAACTATTATGAGAAAAATAAAAAATAAAAAAATGACTGACTGGGAATCAGTATAGGGGATTTGTCCTTTCATGCCTATGTGTTTCTATCTATTTTAGTTATGTTTGCATGAAGCATGAGGCATAATTTGGATCTGTGTAATATTAAACTCAATGAAATGATGCATGCTGGACCTATAGTTAGGTTAAATACCTTTTGCATGAAACAAAACGTAATGGAAACCAACAACTAATCAAGGGAAATCTTTATAGCAGTCAGAATAAAAGGTGAAAACAAACAGTTTATAGAAGCAAAGTGGAGGAAAAACATGCCTTTTACAAGTGTACTCGAAACTGCAAACAGCTTGCTTTCTCTCTATATCTGATTGCACCTGCTGGGTAGGTCAATCAGGTGTGAGCATGTGAAAGACAAAGTAGGAGGAACAACAGATGTCAGACTTCATTTCCCAGAATTCAGTAGAAACTGTCTATACAAGGGTGAAGAATCTGTAGCAACAGAAAGTAGGTGTGAAGATCCCAACTCTGGGCATTAAACTAGCAGACTCCAGAGGTCATTAGTCTATATAGCGTGGTGCTGTGCAGTATAAGGGTACTTTTTCTTGTTGCATGTATATGCATACTAGGAATGATATGACTTAATAAATCTAAAAAAGTGCACAAAGAAGACACCAGGAGCCCAATACAATGTAGTAAGTTAGAGGTAGGATGATTTAAAACTACATAGTGACAGCATTTACATCCTTGCCTCTGTAGGCTCCAGGACATAGCAATATGCAGCCTGCATTAATGACTACACTACATGTGCTATCACACCCCTGTGCTCGTTACCCCCCACAACCTAACTAGACTAACTACAGATTACCTCCAGGGTACAATCCCCCATTCAGCCCTTCCTCCTATGCTGAGCAAATGGAAGTGCTGCTTGGAAAAATATCTCTCACCTCTCCTGGTTACAGCGGCAATCATTGCTTCCCTGTGTGCAGTACTGAAGCCAGCGGTCTTCTGCAGAATGGACTGGGTCCCATCTTGATGACATCCATGACCATCACTGGAACCAGGAAGGGTGAGAGATAGTTCTCTGAGCAGTGCTTCCATTTGCTGATCTTTGCATGGGAGAGGGGGTTACCTTATACCTGGCTATCTATGCTGGGAAGGAGGACCTATCACTGGGGGACCTTCTAGCTACCCTCTAGCTACCTTTGGGGAGTAATACCGAGGGCAAATATGGCTACCTACACTGGAAGGACCTTTTATTGGGGATACATCTAGCTACCTATAGGGAAGCATTATACTGGGGGCACATCTGGCTATCTATACCTGGGGAAAAATAATACTGGGGGCACAACTGGTTATCTGTAGTGTGGGGAATCTAATACTGAGGGCACATCTTACTACCTATACTTGGGGGTGCTAAAACTGGAGGAACTTATGGCTATCTATACTGGGGGTACCTAACATCGGGGGAACATCTGGCTACCTATGTGGGGGGCTAATATTTGGTGCACATACTGGGGGAGGCAGTATAGGTAGTGCGAGTGCCCACTATTTGTAGCCATAGTTTGCAAAGTGGGTGACTCCATCACCTGCTATTTAATTGCATAAATGTTCCTCTATAGCTGCAATTAGGATGGGTGTGTACGTTAGAGCCCAAACGTCCTCGGTGCCTCAGGAATGTTGTAATAGCCTTTCCTATCTGAATGAATAGGTAGAAGAGGACAGTTCTGACCCCATACTGATTTACTACATTGGGTCAAATATAGAGATGGCTCGAACCTCCAATTTTCGGTTCGCGAACCTCGAACTCGAACTTCCGAAAAGTTTGTGAACCTTGCAAACTTTTCGAACCGCAATTGACTTCAATGGGCAGGTGAACTTTAAAAACTACAAACACTGTTTCTGGCCACAAAAGTGATGGAAAAGATGTTTCAAGGGGTCTAACACCTGGAGGGGGACTTTGCGGAGTGGGATACATGCCAAAAGTCCTGGGGAAAATTACGGATTTGACGCACAGCAGGGTTATAATCCCTAAAAGGCAGCAATCACATTGCATTGCTAAATTGGAGGTCTAAAGTGCTTGAAAACATCTTGCGTGTGTATACATGGTGGATCAGCAGTTAGTGTAAGTAGTGTACTGCTTCACACTGACAGACCAAACTCACTGTGTAACGCACCGCAAACAGCTGCTTGTGTAGTGATGGCCGTGCTGGACTGGTGCGCACGATGGTGAGAGTGCAGGCGATGGCGGTTTTCAAGCCCATATGGTCGGGCTAAGGTAGCTCAATGACAGAACAACTGTCCACAATGAAGCAATGACCTTATTATCTTGGGTCAGGTGTACACCCCAACACACTCATATAGCCGGTCATTGCTTCATTGTGATACGCAAGCCCCTTCACTGCGGCAAGGTAACGATCATGAAGGGGAATTGACACATGTACTTGCCTTTTGTTTTGTTGTTGTAGCTGCAGTGCAGCCAGAAAAATTAGGCATGTACACGCACCAGAAAAATTATATTATTATGTTTGGGCCATAAAAATTCAGGAATCCACCTGGAGTCCTGGACCCTGTTGGTGATGGCGGAGAAGGCAGTCAAGTGACCTGCAGGCAGAGATGCTGTGTGGGGACTGACTTAGTCTTGGGGCAGGCAGTAGCCCTACGGGATCCATGCCTCATTTATTTTAATAAAAGTGAGGTACTGAACACTTTTTTGACCTGATTGCTGGTGGTATAATACAAAGAGCAGTTACACAGAGGCAGTGAAAGATATGCAATGAATGTGCTGGGCCTGGCACAGTACAGCAATTAGCAAGGGCCAGCTGCGACAGACAGGGTTGTATGTGCAGTGTTAATGGCACACACACAAAAAAAAATAACACATCAGAAGAACATTAGCTCTCAAAAGAGCAGTTTTGGGGTGCTTTTCATCAACAAATATCATCAAGGAGCAAGCTAACAGACCTCCTAACTATCACTTTCCCTATCTCTCCAATGTCTCTCCCTTCTCTTACTAATACAGCAGCACACAGAGTGAGAACATGGCTGATGCTGCTGCCTTTTATAAGGGGGAGTGGGGCTCCAGGAGAGAGTGCAGCCTGATTGGCTTCCATGTGTCTGCTGACTGTGATGTAGAGGGTCAAAGTTTAGCCCAATGATGTAGTATAGGGGGTGGCTCGAACTCGCTAAGTGTTCGTGGTTCACCCCGAACTTGAACCAGCTAAGTTTGTGCGAACGAGTTTTCCAGCGAACCGTTTGGGCCATCTCTAGTCAAATACTGAATAAACCACTAAGGAAAAAAATAACAAATATATCTGCTTTTTTTTAAATATCTCAATCATTTCCCATCTATAATCAAACATTCTTTACTTCAGTTCTTCTTTTTTTTCTATGTGCTTTATTACAGAAAAGTGTCCTGACTTTTATGTCATTATTCACTGTCCATCCAAGGTGTATAAAAGTTACCAGCTTCCGCCTTCCGCTACCGGTTATTGCTATGTAGAACTGCCTTAAAGGGTACCTGAAGCCCCAAAAAGATACCTCAGTAGAGGGAAGCCTCTGGATAGTCAGGACGATTCCCGCAATCTTCCTACACCCCTTTGATCCTCCGCTGTAACCCTTTGAAAATATTTGACATTAATGTTGAATATTGTGCTTGGGCCATGCTCCCCTCTGGGACAAGGACTGCTGTACTGCACAGGCGCAAAGCATTGCCAGCACTTATGCAGTAGCCTGGAGCATTGTGCATGGTTTTTTTCTCCTTGCATGAGCAGCTTCGTGCTACAGCGCAGGCATGAACCCTACTGCTGTCTGTTCAGTGTAGCAGCACTTGTGCACAGATGGGAGCATGCCCACATAGAGGAATAGTGCTGTGTCTGGCAGCAGAGGGGTCTTGGACATTGGGGAATTCTCGTATGACTCCAGAGGCTTCCCTCTATAGTGGTAACATTCAAAAGGTTTGCTTTACCTTAACAGTGATAGTTATTTACACTGAATGAGTTATACTTTGTTTAAGCTGTACTTCAGTTTTTAGCATTAGGGTCATGGCATTTAATGCTCAGCAAATGTCACATATTGATGTGTCCATCAGTGAGCTCTTTGAAGCAGTTAACCAAACAATCGGAGTCAAATATCACCCACCTTTTAGATGTTAAAACAAGGGCATTTCCAGCTTCTTTTCTCTCCAAAAATGATGTGCCAC
Source organism: Hyperolius riggenbachi (assembly GCF_040937935.1). Classification (NCBI taxonomy): domain Eukaryota; kingdom Metazoa; phylum Chordata; class Amphibia; order Anura; family Hyperoliidae; genus Hyperolius; species Hyperolius riggenbachi. The sequence continues at coordinate 231,568,400 of NC_090649.1, forward strand.
TGAGATGTGCTAAAATCTCTCTTTTCATGTATATATTGGCTTCAGCCTGGTGATAATGCGTATCAATCATGAATACATTTAAGACGAGTTTAAAGCATGCCAGTACACTTACAATCCTACCAGATAACATAGCATGATTTCTTTTTTATTTGTGTTATTCTCATTACAACTTCACAGTAAATTCTTGGCATCAAAAGGCAGCCTATATGAAGAATTCAGATATTTAACCATTAAGCTTAGTCAGAGGTGTACTTTGTCATGAGGTAAGCTGACATGATGTGCAAAGCCTGATCATGTCATCTCCATGTACACTTACTCTGTATCTGTAATCTTTAATGCACAAATTGTGACCACCTACATGTTTTAATATACTGTATATTTAGACACTCCTGCCTTCACTGATTGTGTCTAAACCACCTTCAAATATTTTTTATCAAATGGCACTGCAGAAATATATAATTCAATTTTAAAGCCATTATTACTATATACTTACTTGCTGACTTATAAATATGCCTTTAAGTGATTATTTTGTTTACTGGTTGCAAGTTTATCTAAAGTTAGTGAATATATGTAAGTGTAATTTTCCAAAGCCTAATTGCCAAGGGAAATCTATATCAAGTTATCTATAAAAAAAAATCCCTATACAATAGCTATTATTGTTGAGTAAATGAAACAATGTCCTTTCCCTCTTCTTTGCTTTCGTCACAAAAATAAAAAAACATGATTGTGTGTGCATGCAATTCCTGCAGTCCAGCTAGGCTGTAAAAGGTTTGTGGTCAGCATTCTATTAATACACAGAGACATTGATCCAGAACCAGTAAGCAACAAGAATGCTGACTCAAGTGTGGTTACAAAGGTAGCATTCTTGTTCTAATATTTACAAGTATTATTTTTTATTTAATTCGCATCATCATATTCCATGACATTGTACAGAAAGTACAATAAATACATACACAGTGTGTGCACAGTACAGTTGGAACATTCTGTAACAGTTTCATAACACAATTATAAAACTGCGTACAGGGTTAATGCGGGTGTGAAAACATCTATTAGGGCTGGTGCACACCAAAAACCGATAGCGTATCCGAAAATGCTAACGGTTTTTGAAGAGGTTTTTCAGAGCGATTTTAGGCGATTTTCTAAACATGCCTAGCATTTTTTGGAGCGTTTTTGTGTAGCGTGTTTTATATTTTGTTACAGTACAGCTGTATCCGAACAGCTACTGTAAAAAAAAAGCTTGGAAAACCGCTCTGATCTAGCATTTTTTCAGAGCAGTTTTAGACTTTCCTATACTGTACATTGAGGCAGAAAGCCTCAAAAATCTCAGAAATGCTGCAGGACTCGAGTTTGCATTTGGGGGGAAAACGAGCCGCTCTGGCGTGTACCAGCCCATTGACTAACATTAGCCAAGCGGTTTTCCCCCGAAAGCGTTAAAAAAAAAAACGTTCAGAACCGCTCTTGGTATGCACCAGCCCTTATTAAGTTTATTTGAAAAAAGTTATTTTGCAGAGACAAGACATACTAGAGGGTGGACTATTCTTGAAAGCTTACAATCAAGAGGGGTATATAAGTTGGAGGCACTATTTAAAGGAATACTATCGATGTATGCATTTATTTTTAAATGCTGTATGTTGTAGCACACATTAGGACAAGTACTAGGAGCAGTTTGATTCCTCACACAGCTGTTCCTCTCAGCTGTAAAATCCTCCATCAGTTTTGCGTCAGTTTTGTATACAAAATGTATTTAAATACTGACGGCTCCCAGAGGGCTAGACCATGTCTCTGCACAGGGGAGTTGCTATCAACTCCTCAGTTTATAGTTTAATTATCAGCTTGCTGAAAGAATCTTATTGATATGGTGGTAAGGGGTTAAAGATTCTACCAATGTGTGTTTATTATCTTTGCTTCTCTTGACTGATAAAGATACTAATAATGCTAATTGTAGACAGTGGTCTGCCCCTCTCAGCAGCTTGTAAAGTGGATGCAGCCTGGAGTGAATCATCACAAGCAGGCAGCCAGGCAACCAGTCTGAGTGTAAACACATACTAGTGTTATAGCTAGTTATAGTCCAGCAATATTACAGCTCATTTAGTTACCTGTTGCCACCTCAGATCAGCCTGTTTCTCCTCATGTCTCCTGCATGCTGTGAGTGACACAGTGAAATATATTTGTGAGCTGTGTGAGAAATGAATTTTTAAGCAGGGATAGCGGGAGAGAGACCTGGGTGAATAAATAAAGTGCCCCTAGCACTAATGGTAATGTGTACACTAATATAGAGTATTAAAAAAAAAGTAGTTTCAATCGATAGTATTCCTTTAAGGTGACAAGGAATCTAGTGGATTAGGCAGCTAGTCTTTTGACACCTGGCACAGATGTGGATATGTATCTGATGGGTGACTGTAACAGATCATATGCTTGTCAGAAGAGGAGCATGTTAAAGATGCATTTGGAAGTTACAAGGCTTTGAGAATAGTGAGCAAGATGTAGAAGGAAACTCTAAAGAAGGGGAGAAAATTGCGAGAAAGAAACGAGATGACAAAAGTGGAGGGCCATGAATGACATGTATTGTAGTGAATATACAGTAACCCTGTTGCCATTGTTCTTATTACATCAGATCAGTGGTATTTAAAGAGACACTGAAGCGAAAAAAAAAATATGATATAATGAATTGGTTGTGTACTATGAATAATTACTAGAAGATTAGCTGCAAAGAAAATATTCTCATATATTTTTTTTCAGGTATATAGTGTTTTTCTAACATTGCATCATTCTATAATATGTGCAGATTACACAACACTCAGCATTCAAAATGATTCTTTCAGAGCAGTCTGTGAACTAATGACCTCTCCTCTGGCAGAGAAAAAGACATTTGCTTACTTACAGTTGAGATAATAAAAGTCAGATAACAGCCCTCTCCACGACTTTGAAAGTCGTAGATCTGAATGGCTTTTTTGCATAGAGATAACAACTGGAGTTTCTTAACTCTTCATGTACTGGAAACAATTAGACTGATGTATCTGATCTTAATGTTTTATTTCTTAGCTGTACTACACATACAAATCATAATATCATAATTTTTTTTTTGCTTCAGTGTCTCTTTAAGCCCTAATAAGGAAGCAGCTTATGCACAGCTATACAGGGTACATAAAAATAAACAATTGAATAAATACATATTAATTAAGCCAGGGACAACAGATCATTATGAATGTAATTTAGCTTCTTAAAACAAAAAGTATTTGTGATAATTCAGCCGTAAGTGAGCAAGTGTGATTACCCATGATGCATCACTCCAGAACATATAAATCATCTCCTTATGCCATTAGAAAGCAAGGATACAGGATTGTAAGCCCGATGAAGGTTGCAAAGCCGAAAGCTTGCTTATTCTTATTCTTTTAGTTAGCCAATAAATGGTATCATCCTGATTTAAAACTCTTACATCCAGAACCATTAGAGTATAATGTGCCTGCAGCTAATAGATTTTACAGAGCCACGCCAATCCAACAGAAATACAGAACGCAAAATAAAATTTAGCATTGCTTTTTAATAGAGGGCTTTTTTGATCTAGTTAAGCCCTTTATGCATTCCAGGTGGTTTTGGGTCACCATGAGCGGTCTTGGTATTCCTTAGTACTAGTCCAAGCCCTACCTGATAGAGCCATATCAATCCATACCATGAACTGATGATGACTAATAAGTTTGACATAAGACAGACTGTATGTATGTTGGATTGGTGTGACTCTGTAAAATGTATTAGCTATAGGCTCACTATAGACCAGCGGTTCTGGGCAAAGGCCGGGTTTATACTTTTTCAGCCACTAGGTCAACTTTTTTTTTTTTGCAGCTTCTCTTCCATTTGCAGCAGCCCCTCCTATACCTTCTTCAGCCCCTTGTTCCATTTCTAACATTCATATACAGCAGCCTCCTTTAGTTCTGAACAGGTCCTTTGGACAGCACCACCCTATTTCCATGTGTTGCTCCTTATTTGCAACATTTGCAGCAGTCCCTCTTCCATGCACAGCCACCCCTTGGCCAGATGTCACTCAAGGCCCGACCCTTGGTGCCTTTCCAAAAATCTGGCCCTGTGCGTAGCCTTGCATTCTAAGGGTAAAAAAGACATTATTTGCATATTCTGGAGTGATGCATTATGGGGAACCACAGTTGTTAACTTACGGTTGAATTGTTGAAAATATCTTCTGTTTTAAGAAGGCAAGATTACATTTAGCATTGCTTTTTAACAGAGGGCTTTTTGGTCTCTTTAAACCCTTTATATCTTCCAGGTGGCTGTCCATGAGCTGTCTGGGTATTCCTCAGATCATCATGATGAACTAGTAATGCAATACAAAACATTTGTCATACTCTCAAATCACCCCACAATAATGAGATTAGAAACAGCTGCTACTCATTCGCCGCTGAAAAGATAGACTACATTTGTGAATAGTTATTAGGGTTCAGATAGTCTGATGTCAGTATTAGGCCAGTGGCCACATGTGCATGCTTCTGATACTGCAGTATGCTAACACTTTTATACTTTGTGCCTGTGCCTCAGAATTTCAACAAAAGATCATAATTTAATTATTATATGCAAATGAATGTACTGTCAGTGTAACTTTGAATTATATTGCCAATAGGCAGCACTAAAGTGTCATATTTTCCTTAATATACACATATTTCTATACACTTAAGCCAGCCTTATTTATGTAGTATCCAAGCATACAAATTAAACTAGTCACAAGCTGTTATTTTCAGAAAAGATAACGAATGCATTAAAAAAAACTGAAACATTTAATTATTTTTCATTCTAGTGTAGTATTAAGAGCAACAGACTGACAATTAACGCTGTGGTGATAATTCCCCAAGATAATTATTTATAAATGCATTTATATGCAATGTTGTTTGTCATTCAACATGACACAAAAGCTGTTTTTACAAATTATATTCTTTTTGTAGACTCTTGTTCTGCCTTTACAGCATGCACTCTTATGTTTTTTGGCATTTGCCTTTCTAGTTTTCCTCTTTTTGCTTTTCAGTACTATAGCTTTTTTTCTCTTTATAATGTCAAACAAAACTCCCCTGTGTTATGAACATATTGTTGAAATGACATAGTATTATTATATATAAAACTTTAAAAGAAAAAAAAATAATAATAATACGCACTGGAAACAAAAGTGCTCTAATTTCTCTCATACATATCAAACTGTCAGGGGTTGCTTTACACTACCACCCGAGAATTCCATTGAAATGGCAACGATCAGTTTCAAAAGAGATTTCCACTGTAAACATTTTTGTTCTTAATTAATCACAAGATGTGATTATCTGTTGCTTGATATAGGAACATTAACAAATTAGTATAGCATTTTCCTTTGCATTCTTAAGCTTTGATTATCAAACTCATGTCTCCATAATATTACCACCAAATAAAACTACCTTTTTTACTTTTTCTGCATAAAACCTGTAATGCTAGAGGTGTTTGACATAATTTGTTTTGTACATATTTTTATGTCATAAATTATATTAATTGAAACGTTCACTGAAATGTTGCCTTTGATAACCCTTTGTGTAGCTTTTTTATGAATAATATAGCCAGTTCAATGTTAATTGACCTCAATATTGTGCAAACTGTATTACACCTATGGAAGTATGTTTAGGTCCATATTGCATGAGACATGAGTGCTGTTACTTTTTTTTGAGAAATGTCTACACACAAGCTCTCATAAACCTTTATTCTGTCTTTAGAATTTGGAATGATTGGAGATCATACAATTAAAAGTCAGCGACCAAGATCTGTTCATGAGAAAAGGGTCACCCAGGAACAAGCTGATGCTGCTAAATTTATGGCACAAACTGGTAATACGTTAGTTACATTTTTCTACTTACTGTTATCAATTTTAGCAAAACCACTGCATGCTTCCATAATCCTCTGCATATTTGTCAGTTTTTTTCTAAGCTGATACATTTTTTTAATCATTTATTTTTTCCACCAGTTACAGTTCCATAAATAAAGTAGCTGCAAAGTAAACAGATCACTTCCATTTCAGATATGGCTAACTAACCCAATGTCTTTACAAATACAGATGTAACAAATCCATCTGCAATAAAATGCATGAGATTTTATCCCCATTATTACCATTCATCCTATTCGAGACTCATGTGCAGCACCAGGTTTCACAGATGCAATCCAACGATAAATGCTATAAATAATGTTAGTATGGTATAAGAGCCTCAGTTCACCTTATGATGAACACAGGATACAATGTACATTTAGCATTGGATTAGCACAAAAGCACATATGAACCACTTGTCTTTGCCAAAGTGCAGTGCTGTGCTAACTAATACAAACTGTCCACGACAACCTGTGTTTGTCAGAGTCTTAAATAAACCAACCTTGAATGTAAAAGTATATTAGGCCATTGAGTTGCATCTCTGAATTAGTGGCTCTTTAATAGTAGGCATGAGTCCTTACTTAGCAGCCATAATTAACTGGCCACAATGGTGCAGAAATGTGTGATACATCTGTAAGTGAAAAGAATCAAAATAAAACCATGCAAAAGAGCTTAAAATACAAGTTGTTTCTATATAACAAGGCATATTTAAATTATTATTTTTAAAGGCTTTCATGGCCACACATTATTTATTTGAACTTGTTAATGTTTGCTCATCTTCCAAACCAGAGAGAGGAAAGTAAACCTGAAAGACTATAGTCTCCCTAAACAGATTTGTCTTTCAATTATCTTCTAGTTATTTCCCTTTACACACATTTGTGAATGTCACTGGCTGCTGATTCATAGATTAATAACTTGTGTTTTAAGCTTCATGGACCTTTAAATATAACTAGCTCATTTTAAATGTGCAATATTGCTGAAATCAATTTGTTTTGTTTACTTTTAATCACTCACTTAAGCTAAATCTTTTTGTGTTAACTTTTTATCTGGGGAATTATCTAGCACTGAAAGGTATACACTGTGCAAATTGTGTACACTAGAAAAATGTTGTCAGAAGCAAGCAGATGATGGCAAATAGCTTGTCTTGTTGTTTTTTCAAAGGTAGGTAGATGACATTTTTGAACACAAAGATTTGTGACATCATCACCATTATCAAACATAGAAGATTGAATAGTTCTCAGAGAGCTTCCATCCACAGCACATAACATGTTTATTTCTAATAACTAAAAACAAATATAACATATGGTAGTGATTTATACTTTCTTCACCAAGGCTGGATGGTGTGTATGCTAAAAAAAAACATTATTTTACAGATGTAAGAGAATTTGGTCAAAAAGCAAACATACATCATGGGTTGACCCAATGTTCACTAAGGGTAAGGCTGCTTTATTTGTCGCCTTACCTTCCTCCATGCGGCACTCATTTTAAAGAATGGGTCTGTAGAGAGATGGGTTGACCCAATGTTCACTAAGGGTAAGGCTGCTTTCTGTGTAGCCTTACTTTCCTCAATGAGGCACTCATCTTGGAGAATGGGTCTGTAGAGAGATGTTAGGAATTGTTGTATTGTCAGGATAAAAGTAAAACTAAACATAAATCCTACCCGCAACACCTGACTATACAACAGCCTCTCCAATGGAACACAGCTAAGTCAATATTCATCTGGGTGGTGTCTTCAATTTGCCCTCTTGGATGTAGATGTGTGGTTGTGGACATGGTTTAAGTTAAGTTTAAATAATCCCTTCCCTCCTCCCAAATGATTATAAAGCCAGTGCGGAGGCTGCTACTTTTCAGGTGACTAGTGAGTGTGTGACTGCAGGGAGGATTGTAGTTGTACTGTTAGTTGACATGGTGGCACAGACTTACCTTGAAATGGTTTTCAGCCAACTAACATATAGTTGTATGCTCTACCATCATTATGATACTATCCTATCCATATTTTCATTTATTTGCCACAGCCACTAAGTCAGAAGGTACATTAACAAGTTTTAGTTTTGTCCATGATTGATGTGAACTGTTGTCAAGTTAAATTTATGTTGCATATTGGTCATTGAATATTACATAGTTTGGACAATAGTATATTATGCGTCAGTAGTTGAGATTAGCATGATGTGTTTTGGACCCAAAAGTGTTAGGACATATTTTTAATTACATATAATATAATATGAAACATATTATATATGTTACATATATATATAATATTACATATATATGTTACATATATATATAATATTTTTAATTACATATAATATAATATGAAACATATATATATATATATATATATATATATATATATATATATATATTTACACATATACAAAAATATATATATAAATATATATACACATCTCTCTCTCTCTCTCTCTCTCTCTCTCTCTATATATATGTATATATATATATACATATATATACGTATATATGTATATATATATATATATATATATATATATATATATATATATACATATATATGTATATATATATTTTTTGATTCATATTATATTATATGTAATAAAAAATATATAGTATATACATATATGCAGATTTTATTCAATATGGAGATTATTTATTCAGAAAGTATTTTATTGAACGCTACACCAGCATAAAATGAATCAAAACAATCTGGGAAAATGCTTCCCCACATTACTTGCATCATTACTAGCCAAGTTAGGATCTCTCTCTCTCTCTCTCTCTCTCTCTCTCTCTCTCTCTCTGTCCTCTCTCTCTCTCTCTCTCTCTCTCTCTCTCTCTCTCTCTCTCTCTCTCTCTCTCTCTATCTATCTATCTATCTATCTATCTGTCCACACACACACACAAACTCTCAGGGCAGAACTCTCAACATCTTAAAGAGAATCTGTATTGTTAAAATCACACAAAAGTAAACATACCAGTGTGTTAGGGGACATCTCCTATTCCCCTCTGTCACTATTTCGCCGCTCCCCACTGCATTAAAAGTAGTCAAAAACAGTTTTAAAAAGTTTGTTTGTAAACAAACAAAATGGCCACCAAAACAGGAAGTAGGTTGATGTACAGTATGTCCACACATAGAAAATACATCCATACACAATCAGGCTGTATACAGCATTCCTTTTGAATCTCAAGAGATCATGTGTGTGTTTCTTTCCCCCTGCAGCTCACTGAAGAGTTACAAGCTGATTGTTTGTTTACTCTTGCAGACAGCTCTGCCCAGTTGTCTGTAATTCTGCAGTATGTGACTCATCAGTATGTGAACAGAGGATTTATCCAGCTTGTAAAAGATAAGAGAGCAGAGAAAAGCTGGCTAATGTAAATAACACACACACACAGGGGAGTGTGCATAGAGGGGGCATGCATAGCAGATCACACTGAAGAGTTGGCAGCCTTCCAGACACAGGACGACAAATCCGACAGGGGAAAGATAAGCTGATTTATTACAGAGATGGTGATAGTATAAAGTGCTGAAGTAAGCCAGAGCACATTATAATAGGTTTAGGAACCTGTAGGATGGTAGAAAACACAATGACATTTTTGTTACAGAGTCCCTTTAAGGAAAATTTGCTTTTAAAGTAAAAGGTTATATCCTCAAACTGGCTTAACTACTAGTAGGTCACTATAATTAGCTCACAATTAAATCTATATGGCTTTAAAAAAAAGGTTTCTACATTGAAAGCCCAATAATAAATATGCAATCAGGCTTGGATTCCCAGAGCTTTTAAACTAAATCTTCCTTGTAACTCTTAATCTTAATTCCTATGGAGTTCAGATTTTTTGTTTGACATCATATTTTTATAGTTTGCCGATTAAAGATATCTTGAAAAAAAACACCACAGGTCTCTTTAGCAAGGCAGGGAAACTTGAATTAGAACTGTTGCCTTCATAATGATCACTGAAGCATGAAAGCACACATACAAACTGTAGCTCTACATTTCTTTCAGAAATTTCTTAGCAATTCTAATTAAAAATGTGTGCACATTTCATTAGCTTTCCTATAGTTAGTTGTGATTTACAAACATACAATGTTAGATTCCTGAACAGATTACATACCACTATTCATTTCAATGAAAAGCACACATACATGAGAACATAGCACAGTAACTGAAAAAAACCATTACTGTGGTTAAATTGCTAAATGCAAATTAATAAGGATAAATAATTTAACAAACTAAAAATCACACATTGCATCGTATATCTGATTTATTTCTATTTAGTTTGCCATTTCCTGTTCCGGTATTAGTTAATTTGGTATACTTATCCCACCAGTTTTAAAAAGCATCCTATTATAAAATGAGAACAATCAAGATGAAAGAAGATGGCAGTCAGATTTATAAGCATGGTTCCCATCTAATCCTTCCCTGTCATTTATTAATATTGTACAGTAGATATCATACTCAGTCTGCTTGTCTTCTATGTGTTTCCAATAAGGGAACTGAGGAATGGAAGAAGCACTCCTGCAGTTCATTATCTAGAGAGACAATAGTAGCATTCAGCCAATCACACACCAAGATGGCTGATCACTTTTTTGGGGAAGAGGATAGGCAATAGGAAGTATTTTTGGTACATCCAACTTCCCTTATAAATCCATTTTCTGTTGCTCAATTGAGAGGCAGAATTGAGTTTTACAAATTAAATTTTTATAGTTACCTTCAAAATCAATAGTTCTATCTTACAGGGACTAATTTGATTTGTCATTACCTTTTAGTGTTTTTGGTTTTGAATTGGACCCAGGAACCTACATATTGCTCTAGCTCAATCATCCTTAACTCTCTTTATAGATAAAGAGAAAAGTTTGCCTTTTTAAAACAGAAAGTATTTGTGATTATTGCGAGTGACCATATGATGTCTTCTTTGATGCATCACTGCTGAATATGCAAATCATCGTTTGTTGTCCCTGTAGGCTAAACACACCTCCAAAACCACTGGAATGCAATGATGCATCAGCTTGTTTATTGTACAGAGCCACACTAATCCAACATTCATTCAGATTGTTTCGGATTGGTTGATCCTCATCAGTGCATGGCATGGATTAATGTGGCTCTATGGGGTAGGACTTGAAACACCCAGAGTTCCAGAGTACCCAGCAAGCTCATGTTGAACCAGAAATCCTAGGTCTACAAAGGACCAAAAGCCCAGTTACTAAAATGCTATGCAAAACAAAAATGTGCAAAACAAAAGGTATTTGTGATTATTCAGATTGGAGTGAGCATATGATGTCTCCTACGATAATCATGTTTTGCATAGCATTTTAGTAAGAGGGCTTTTTGGTCCATTGTAGCCTTTTTCCCACTCCTAGGAGTTCTGGTTCACCATGAGCTTGCTAGGTACTGTGAGGCCTGGAAACCACTAAAAAGCATAAATCGCTATTGCAATCGCTAGAGTTTTTAATGAGCGTTTTGTAAGCGATTTCATGAGCTTTTTCTGGCGATTTTAGTTGTGATTTAAAAAAGTGTAAGCTTTTTGCCTGTGACTGTGTAACAATTTGCGATTAGCCTTTTTAATTCTGACTGGTCCTTTCAATTAATTTTAATTTTTTTTTACGGTGTGCAGTCATTTAAAACGCTAGTAAATTGCCAGCATTTATATAATTAACATTGCAGAAACGCTTTTGTTCAAAAAATGCGGCATGTCCTGCATTAGAGATTTTGCTAATCGCAATCGCTCCAGTGGAATTTGGCCCATCCATTAACATTAGCTGAGTGTTCAGGGAAATCACCAACGTTTTGAATCGCTCCGTAAATGCTCAAAAATTGTTCTAGTGGACTGTAGCTCTAATACTAGTTAAAGAGCATAGATCCAAGCTCTCTTATATATCCCATTTATGCTGGTAAATTAAGAGGCAGAATTGTGTTTAAATTTAAATAATTATTGCTACCTTTAGAAATAACTGTTTGTTTGTTTGCTTTTCTGAAACTGACTATTTTGGTTTGCCATTATTACCTATAAGTGTCTTTAGTAAAACAACTGGACCCAGAAACCAACATGTTGCTCGGCCTTAAAAATCTTAGGCCTTGATTCACTAACCAGCACTAAGCTGGTTAGTGTCCTTTAAGACCTAGTGGGTGCAAAGCACGGAGTTAAGTGGTTTGCACCCACACATAGTGCACAGCCCAGTGCAGTGCGCACGCAGCCGGTAATAGTGCGTGGTGCAACGATAACATTGCACCCGCTGCCCTGTAAACGTCGCAGCTGGTGCAACGTTATCGTCGCACCGCGCACTATTACCGGCTGTGTGCACTGCACTGGGCTGTGCACAATGTAGCTTTGCGCGGCAATTAGTGCCCGCAAAGCTACATTTTGGGCACTAAGTGGCTTTTCACTCCAGTGCTAATACTTAGCCAGTTAGTGAATCAAGCCCTTAAAGTGCTTAACTTGACAAAAAGTATCTTTGACACATTCCCCATGAATGGTATCAAAGTACTCAGAAGGATTGAATTGAATTGTTCTTACATTTTATCGCAAACTTTTTATTCTTCATGGATACAAAATATATTTTTCCCTTTGTAGCTGGGATGTCACATAGGCAAAGCCCTTTCCTAGCCTATTGAAGGGATGGTGCTGATTAGCATCGAATTGAGTATGACTGCTGAGCAAAATGAGCAATTTGTCATAGTGTTAAACTGGCTGTACTTCTGAAATAATAGTGCTTGATTGGTGGATGGCACTGCCTTTCTTTCGTTGGCCTAAATGCTGCTGTAAAGGGAATTAAATTATGTGCTTTCACTGGCTTTATATCAACATACTTTTCATTACGGTTTGTAAATCATGTTACTGAATAAAATTGTAATATTTTGTTTATTGCAAATATGCAATTTTTTTGTATTTTAATACAGCTAGTAGAAGTACCTGATTTAGTCTCTCTTATCACTTTATGCAACCTTCTGTGAAGCAGAATTCTAAGTGGGGCAGTGGTGCTAGTGTAAAGCTCCTTACCCTAACCACTATACAGTTCTTAAACTGGCAGGGCAACACAATGGCATAGTAGTTATCACTCTTACCTTGCAGCACTGGTTTCCCTGCCAAGGCACTATCTGTACAGGGTTTGTATGTTCTCCCTGTGTCTGTGCGGGTTTCCTCTGGGCACTCTGGTTTCCTCCCACATCCCAAAAACATACAGATAATGCGCTTCCACCTAAAATTGGCCCTAGACTACAATGCATACACTACATAGACAATGACTGTGGTAGGGATTAGATTGTGAGCCCCTCCAAGGGACAGTTAAGTGAAAAGACAATATACTTTGTACATCGCTGCAGAAGATGTCGGTGCTATAAATATTAATTAATAATAGTTAAATAATAATACATAATGAATACTAAATTTTAGATAAAGATGCTCTTTAATGAAAAATATATGATGAGTCAGTTTGGTACTATGCTTAACTGTGGCCTTTTGATTTTGATGTTCTATATGTTACAAACCTTTTATATGGCTTTGGAAATTCTTTATTAATAAAATATATGACTAGCAGAATTTTATGCCAGATTTCAATATTGAAAATCTGGTCAATAGCTTGGAAAAAGGACACTGTTGTCCATTTAAATAAATCACTTGCAGAACGGAAATAGATTCAGTAAGCATTGATTGCATTAATGTAGAGAGTGAAGCTGCAACTAAAAGTTACATATTACTACATTCATTTTGCATGCAATACGCCATTTTTAAATTCCCAGAATCAGTAACACAGTATTGGGGTCTGTTCACACCATTCATAGTACAGAATGGTGCAAAACACTCTGCACTTTTTTATCAAGACTGCTGCCCTGAGGTCCCTTTCACTGATTTGTCACAGTGCAATCTGGCATTGCAAAATTGGGTGACCTCATTTACTTGCATTGAATGGGGCTTTATCCCCATTCTTCACTATGGCACATGGCTGACTGGCTTGTGAGGAGCTGTGAACTGCTTGGCACCATTGCCTATGTGAACATACCTTTAGATATGACACTTTTGGAAAATAATTTCTACTTGCCTATCTTGCAGGTATTTGTAGCTGTTTTATTTTAACATGTTAATGGACTTATACCAAGAACCCTTTTAATACTATACATGGAAACCAATTCGTTTTACAGCATCCTATTAAAATGGTGCACATATTCTCATGACTAATGTAAGAATAATGACTTTGGAGCTCACATTAGATTTGTGGGTTTTGTAGTTCTCAAGAAAGTGGGAACTTTTCAAGTCACAAGATTGCTGTAATTGAACAGTCACAGACATCTCTTGTGCAGGGAGAAACCGTGTTGCTAGCCTGTTCTCTTATTATAACTGCTATATGAGCAGAAAACAGACTACAACAGTGTAAAAGTGAAAAAAAAACTTTATTAATATTTAATTGAAAAAAAATTTGTAGAATAGAGTTTTGTTAGTTATAACAATTAAAATAATAATTTATTTAATTAAATAATAATAAGTTAAAGCAATAAAAGAACTAATAATGTAATAACAAATGGCCAAATGCCTTTTAAAATTATCTTTGACAGGTCAAAAAAGAAAATATCTGCCTTTTCCATTTACATATTTATACATATTACATAGTTACATAGTTATTTTGGTTGAAAAAAGACATACGTCCATCGAGTTCAACCAGTATAAAGTACAACACCAGCCTGCTCCCTCACATATCCCTGTTGATCCAGAGGAAGGCGAAAAAACCCTTACAAGGCATGGTCCAATTAGCCCCTAAAGGGAAAAATTCCTTCCCGACTCCAGATGGCAATCAGATAAAATCCCTGGATCAACATCATTAGGCATTACCTAGTAATTGTAGCCATGGATGTCTTTCAACGCAAGGAAAGCATCTAAGCCCCCTTTAAATGCAGGTATAGAGTTTGCCATAACGACTTCCTGTGGCAATGCATTCCACATCTTAATCACTCTTACTGTAAAGAACCCTTTCCTAAATAAATGGCTAAAACATTTTTCCTCCATGCGCAGATCATGTCCTCTAGTCCTTTGAGAAGGCCTAGGGACAAAAAGCTCATCCACCAAGGTATTATATTGCCCTCTGATGTATTTATACATGTTAATTAGATCCCCTCTAAGGCGTCTTTTCTCTAGACTAAATAAACCCAGTTTATCTAACCTTTCTCGATAAGTGAGACCTTCCATCCCACGCATCAATTTTGTTGCTCGTCTCTGCACCTGCTCTAAAACTGCAATATCTTTTTTGTAATGTGGTGCCCAGAACTGAATTCCATATGTGGCCTTACTAGAGAGTTAAACAGGGGCAATATTATGCTAGCATCTCGAGTTTTTATTTCCCTTTTAATGCATCCCAAAATTTTGTTAGCTTTAGCTGCAGCTGCTTGGCATTGAGTACGATTATTTAACTTGTTGTCAATGAGTACTCCTAAGTCCTTCTCCAAGTTTGATGTCCCCAACTGTATCCCATTTATTTTGTATGGTGCTAGACCATTAGTACGTCCAAAATGCATGACCTTACATTTGTCAACATTGAATTTCATCTGCCATGTATGTGCCCATATAGCCATCCTATCCAGATCCTGTTGCAATATGACACTATCTTCCTGAGAGTTAATGATTCTGCACAATTTTGTATCATCTGCAAAAAATAGCAACATTGCTCACTACTGCATCTACTAGGTCATTAATAAATAAATTGAAGAGCACTGGACCCAGAACAGACCCCTGTGGGACCCCACTGCTAACAGTCTCCCATTTTGAGTATGATCCATTGACCACAACTCTTTGTTTTCTGTCCATTAGCCAGTTCCCTATCCATGAACACAGACTCTTCCCCAGTCCTTGCATCCTCAACTTTTGCACCAGACTTTTGTGGGGAACAGTGTCGAAGGCCTTTGCAAAGTCCAAGTATATCACATCTACAGCATTCCCAATATCCATATTAGCATTCACTACCTCATAAAAGCTGAGCATGTTAGTCAAACAGGACCTGTCTTTAGTAAACCCATGTTGATGCTGAGAAATAAGATTATTTTCTACTATGAAGTCATGTATAGTATCTCTTAGTAACCCCTCAAATAGTTTGCATATAACTGATGTTAAACTTACAGGTCTATAATTTCCTGGATCAGATTTTTTGCCCTTCTTAAATAATGGGAAAACGTGGGCTGTACGCCAATCCACTGGGACTCTGCCAGTTGCAAGAGAGTCACAAAAGATAAGATAAAGGGGTTTATCTATAACTGAACTTAATTCCCTTAGGACCCGAGGATGCATGCCATCCGGGCCAGGTGCCTTGTCTATTTTTAATTTATTTAGTCTTGCCTTCACTTCTTCCTGCGTTAAGTATTTAATATTACAGTTAGAAGATTGAGACTCTTCCGCCTCTGTAGTTTGCAACAGTGCTGTTTCTTTTGTGAAGACAGAAGCAAAGAAAGCATTTAATAACTCTGCCTTACCTTGGTCATCCACCATTGAGTTCCCATCCTCATCCTTTAGGAGTCCTATACAGTCAACCTTTCTTTTTTTAGAGTTAATGTACTTGTAAAACTTTTTTGGGTTAGATTTGATATCCTTAGCGATTTGTTTTTCAGCTTCAATCTTTGCCTGCCTAATTTCTTTTTTACAATTTTTATTGCACTCCTTATAATTGCTTAGTGCAGCCTCTGTCCCCTCCTGTTTTAAGACCTTATAGGCATTCTTTTTCCTCTTCATTTTATCTTTAACCTTTCTATTCATCCATAGAGGCCTTTTTTTATTCCTAGACATTTTGTTTCCATATGGGATATACATACTACAGTATTGATTGAGTATAAGTTTAAAAGCTTGCCATTTCCCTTCAGTGTCTTCCCCTTGTAGTACATTATCCCAGTTCACCAAACTTAGTGCCTGCCTAATTTGAGTGAACTTTGCTTTTCTAAAGTTCATAGTTTTAGTGGTCCCGCTGCCCCGTGGCCTATCAGTCACCAGCTCAAACGTTATCATGTTGTGATCACTATTTCCCAAATGTTCTTGAACCTGCACATTTGATACATTATCTGGTCTATTAGAAATGATCAGATCCAGTAACGCATTCCCCCTAGTTGGTTCAGTTACCATTTGAGTCAAGTAATTGTCCTGTACATGTACATGTACATGTTTATTTTATTTATTGGATTACATACCTGGTGAAAATAAAAAAAAGCCCCACTGTTCCTTAAAAAAATGATATAATGATTGTCTATGTTAAATAAACTATATAAGTGTTATGATGCAAGACATTGTCACACCTTTATAGCCAAAAATAAAGAAAATTAAAAAAAATACCCAATCCTGAGAAGTCTTTATTGGTGGTAGGAAAATGGTTGAATATGCATGTGCTGATACAACTTAAAATGTGTCTGATCAATAATGCAATACACTTACATAACAGATTTTAAGTTTGTTTAGCTTACAGTACAAAGTTGTAACTGTCACAGTCTGCTTTAATAAAATGAGTCATTACCTATACACCCACGTGGATGTTATGAGCAGTTATGATTAGAAACAGAGATGCTATTTAGTGAAGAAATTTCATTTACAAATATATAAGTGGGGGAAACTGTTTCACAACAAAGAGATTAGGAGACATTGAAACTAGATTACTATCTGTATTTGGGCGGTGTAAAAGATTGTACTGTTAATATTGATATTGGCATGCCTTTAATTTAAAGTGGACCTGAACTCTTGCACAGGACAAAAGAAAATCATCAGGGGTGTTGCTAGGATCCTAAGAGATCCGGGGCACTACAGCTGAAAAATGGGTGTGGCCATGTACTGGAATGTGGGTGGGACTATAGGTGGAGCCAAATTTACATTAACTTAACGGCGGTCTAAGTAAGCCTGCCCAGCAAAATGTTGGATGAAGCTCCCCTCTCCATTAATGCAAAAAGAAGCCCCAAAATGCAGCATATCACATACACAGGCAGTGTCACTTAAACATAACTAGGCAGAGTTACCTGGCTTCTGTGCTGGCTGGTCTGGCTTTCTGCTGGGCAAGCTGGCCTGCTGCCAGCCTCCCCCATCCTAGCATTCCCTGGCCTTCTAATTGACCCCCTCCCATGCTCCCACAGGCTTCCCATTGAGGCACCACAACTCCCAGCATGCCCCCATAGAAGAACCACAGCTCCCTGCATGCCCCCATAAAGGCATCACAGCACCTAGCATGGAATCCCAGCACCCAATATGCCCATATAGAGGCACCATAGCACCCAGCATACCCCCATTGTCATGTGCTGTGGTGCCATGCTGGGTGCTTTGATGTCATGCTGGGTGCAATGGTGCCTCTATGGGGCACCCTGGGTGCTGTAATGCCATGCTGGGTGCCATGTAGTGCCATGTTGGGTGCTTTAGTGCTTCTGTGGGGCATGCTGGGTACTGTGTAGTGCCCTGCTGGGTACTGTGGTGCCTCTACTCTGCCTGGAGGACATCTGGGGCACTCCAGAATAAGTCCGGGGCACATGCCACAGATCTTTGGGGCAAGCAACACCCTTGGAAAGCATAGAGAAATGCACACTGTGTATATTTAGAGAATTTAGCCTGTTTAATTCCCTCTCATCTGTATCTAATCACAATTTATAATTTGATCTCTCCCCTGTGTCACATGACTGCTGTGGCAGAGATTATTATTATTATTTAGTATTTATATAGCACCAACATCTTCTGCAGCAATGTACAGAGCATATTGTCTTGTCACTTAACTGTCCCTCAGAGTGGCTCACATTCTAATCCCTACCATAGTCATATGTCTATGTATGTATTATGTAGTGATCCCATGCCGACACGGGGAGAACATACAAACTCTTTGCCCTGGCTGGGATTCAAACCAAGAATCCAGCACTACAAGGCGAGAGTGTTAACCACTACACCACTGTGCTTCCCAATGGCAGGTAAGCTCATTTGAAAGCACAAGATGTTAACAAAATGTCTGCTTCCATGAATAAGGAAGTAGAAACAGTGCAGATTTATTTTAGGATTTTTATCAGCTGTAACAAAGACGTTTTTTTTATTTGAAGACTATTATGCTGCTGCATACCTTTTACAGCAGAGAGGACATTCTGAGTTCAGGTCTGCTTTAAGAAGGGAGCAAAATCAGTAATAATAATTGCATTATTAATCAGGGATCGATTTGAAGATATAATACACACATATACATGTAATACATCGCAGCCTCCAGTATATCTTAGAACAAGTAACCAAAAAATGATGAAAGAGGGCATTACACTTTCTTCATCTATTATTAAAGGACTAAGATGGCTTATAGTGCAAGCTTTCTGTATTGGCATTTGTATTTATATTTTTGTTCTCATTAATATTCTAGCTTGTAATCATTCTACACATCATTTTTTTTTGCAATGCTCTTCTCTAGTCAGCATATTATACAACCAATCTAAAATAAGGTTATTTTTAATATCATTATTAGAATACTTTTATTTTGTCCGGTAGTCATATCCACTCAAAAGTACTAGGATTCAGTAATCCTTTTGTTTATACAACGTGTCACATATATCACTTGTGGACAGGGCACTTCTTAACATTACATAAAATTTGCCAACTTTCACAGATGAAAAAAGCTGAATTGAAATGTTCTTTGAAAGCTTTGTTATATAATAATGGAACAATGAGAATGAAATAAGGCTTTGTAAGTCAATGCAATTTCTATTTCTGTGTTTTAAATCTGATTTGGTATTCTTTGGGTTTAAATACTAAATTACAATTAAATACTAAAAAAATGTGATAAGCTTCTTAAATAATAAATTCTATTAACTAGAAACATTCATGAGCTAGAGATATAAAATAAAGAGTAACCCATACATAGACATGCTTGTATGATATAGTAAAACATGCTTATTACCATGTGTGGATAGCAATAAGCAAGTGTTATTTATGCAAGGGTTAACTCGCCTTGGCTGCTGCCTCCATTCTAATCCATTCCATGCTGCTCTCCAGCTTCTTCCACTTCCACTTTTGAAAACAGAACTTCTGCTTTGAAGGTAACTTCACTCCAAAAAGGGAGATGGCAGCCAAGGTGAATTAACCCCTACAAACTTGTTCAAACACACCAGGACAATTTCATTTTTCAAGAAATTGCTAATATTGTTATTAGTATTCATATAGCTCTGACATGTTCCACAGTGCTGTACAAAGTATATCGTCTAGTCACTTAACCGTCCATCAGAGGGGCTGACAACCTGATTCCTACCATAGTCATATGTCTATGAATGTATTGTGTAGCGTATGTATCGTGGTCTAGGGCCAATTTAGAATGAAGCCAATTAACTTATCTGTATATGTTCCGGATGTCAGAGGAAATCAGAATGCCGGAGGAAACCCACACAGACACAGGGAGAACATACAAACTCTGTGCAAATAGTGCCTTGGCTGGGATATGACATGGGGACCCGGGGCTACAAGGTGATAGCTTTAATCATTAGGCCACTGTACTGCTGCCCAATTATTCTTGCTCATCCCTAGTGGCTAAAATAGAGAGATGCAATTTAATTTTATTGTACATATATTTTATTTTTTTATACATGCTGTAGTGGAGGAATAAGGGTTAAAAATCTTTATAGCAATGCTAACACTAGAACATGTTTTTTCTGCCTTTATAATATTGACTATTAAAATGCAGCCAGTCAAATAAAAAGTGTTTTTATGATTTTGTTATGTGTCTAGGAGATATTCTGGAATTAATCAAACTGAATGTTAACTATTAGATGAACAAAAAAATTATCAGCAGAATATTTATTCTGGTAATACAATAGTTTATTGACCAAATTGAAAGCTGGGCTGGCATTTTCAGATGATAATAGTGGCAGCAGAAACTTCGATTTCAAGACGTTTTAAACAACATTATTGCAAACAAAAGGTTACATTTCTTATTAGGAGTAATGCAATGCATTATAAAGAAAGAAAATAATGTAAAAAAACCAAGGTGTTTCAAAGAAAGCATCTTGCAAGAAAAAAAAGAATAGAAAAATACTCATATTCTAGGGATATCTATTGCTTATTAACCAGCCTGGCGGTATGGACGAGCTCAGCTCGTCCATCACCGCCGGAGGCTGCCGCTCAGGCCCTGCTGGGCCGATTTGCATGAAATAAAGAGCAGCACACGCAGCCGGCACTTTGCCAGCCGCGTGTGCTGCCTGATCGCCGCCGCTCTGCGGCGATCCGCCACGAGCAGCGGCGAAAGAGGGTCCCCCCAGCCGCCTGAGCCCAGCGTAGCCGGAACAAAAAGTTCCGGCCAGCGCTAAGGGCTGGATCGGAGGCGGCTGACGTCAGGACGTCGGCTGACGTCGATGACGTCACTCCGCTCGTCGCTATGGCGATGATCTAAGCAAAACAAGGAAGGCCGCTCATTGCGGCCTTCCTTGTTTATTCTGGGCGCCGGAGGCGATCGGAAGAACGCCTCCGGAGCGCCCTCTAGTGGGCTTTCATGCAGCCAACTTTCAGTTGGCTGCATGAAATAGTTTTTTTTTATTAAAAAAAAAAACCCTCCCGCAGCCTCCCTGGCGATCTTATCAGAACGCCAGGGTGGTTAAGTTTAGTCTTAAAAGAAGGTTCGTAGTGCTAGTTCTGATTCACCTTTTACCAGTTTTACTAAGCCTTAGTTTATCAACAAGCAGGCGCGTACTATTAAAGGACACCAGAAGGAAAAATAAACTAATGAAATAAATGATTGTATCTATCTTCCTTCTTCTAAAAAAATGACTTTTTAAGATATTCCATAGTTTTATTTTATGTTTAAATCTACTTTTTAAGTTTAACTGTTTAATTGCTTTTGCTCATTGACACATTCATTGAAGTATGCCAGAGCTAAAATCTATGAACTATTGATCCTTTTTATCTCTTTCCTGCTCCCAGAAGCCATTTTCTGCTAGGAAAGTGTTTTATAGTTATAATTTCTTATCAGTGAGGGTCACACTGTAGTCACTTTCTGTCTGTCAGGACTGAGTCAGCCACTTACATACCTGATATTTCACTCTTTCAGACAGAGAAAGAAAAAAAGGAACACAGTATAGTTATTTGTGTGCTAGGGACTGTACATACCCATATTTATCCCATCATGTCACATGTCACCTCGGGTATCATTTAAGCAGTGTGGAAATTCAAAGTTAAAAATCCAAGCAATTAGTCAGAATTCATCTTTGCAGTTCTCTGAAATCTTATTCTCTCTGTGTAATCCCTTTGATTACTCTGCCTTACTGAACAAGACTGCTATTTAACTTTATTTGTTATTTATCTGCTAAATAATGGTGGAACAAATCTGAAACAAAAGTAGTCTCATTGATTGCTTTATCAGTATATCATAATTACAACCTTTTAACCTTACTAAACATTCAAAAAGACATCAAGGACATTTATTGTTCTCCTTTTACTGGAGTCAAAATGTCCCATATTTAACAGGTGTATGCTGTCATCACATAAAATCAATGCATAGTTATTTTATTTTGCAGAAGAATAAAGTTTCCATAGATTTCTTTATTTAATGGTGATTGATTGTTGTTACTGTTACTTGCATGCTGCCTGTTTAATAGATTCATACATACTTAATATGTTTCCACAACCTTCTTACAACTGTTGCATTTAACTTTTCTTGTGGCTTTTCTTAGCTTCAGTCTAATCCCATTACACTATTTACTAGCAATAAGAACTAGTGATAGTCTTACAAATGTCAATATATATCCATATGATTTAATTGGAAAATAATTCAATGGGAAAACTAGCAGTCGAGAAGAGACTTGTTTAAGAGAAATTCACATGATCACCCAGACATAGTTCTCTTGTGATTCAATTATAATTTTAACTAAGGCGAAC
Organism: Hyperolius riggenbachi; assembly: GCF_040937935.1. Taxonomy (NCBI): domain Eukaryota; kingdom Metazoa; phylum Chordata; class Amphibia; order Anura; family Hyperoliidae; genus Hyperolius; species Hyperolius riggenbachi. The sequence continues at coordinate 231,591,069 of NC_090649.1, forward strand.
AATAAAATTTATATAAGTGCATGAGACAGCAATGGAAATTTTTGTAAGTAGTGTATGTGGTAGTCTGTTGCTGGCTCCTTATTATAGTGGCACAATTTACTATTAGGTGGCTCTCCGGGTGTTGTAATTTGCGAGACAATTATAATTTTTGTTGCAGAAGGCATTCTTTATCATAACAAAATGAGGCAGATGAGTAAAAAACTTGGTCACCTGGTCACCTAGGTGATAAAACATGTTAGTCACCCCTTTTTTTTTACTTTATAAATAATACAAAAAAATCAGCATGCCTCCATATTCTTTTAACCCCCTGTCCCCAAAGAAGGCAGGTCAAAATGTCTGGGCCAGCCAATTCCAGCTCACATGGTATTTTATACAGAGGTGCTAATCCCCCTTTTGCTAAGTTTCCCTGCTCTTGTCAATTACCATAAGACTCATTACCCCATTAAATTACCAGGATAGGTTGGGGTAACTACCCTTACACATATGTGGTGAGAGACCACAGTGGCATGATTATTATAGAGAAATCTGTTAGCTCCAAGGGTTTTGGAATACCCCCAGGGATTAGACGTAAGTATAGAGGTACTTTACTACCTTTATCCATTAATGCAAAATTAAACATGTAGGAAAATAAAAAATACAAAAACTGCTGCTTCCAAACAGTTTTATTTTATTTATTTTTTTAACTGTTCCTCATTGTAATTCAAGTGTAGTGAGCTGTACAGATTTTCCATTTGTTTTAAATAAGTTCTTTGTTTGAGTGTGTGCAAAGGGTTGCAATACCATAAACTCTTGAACTTACTTTTGTTTTCATCATAGACACCTTCAATCATCATTTTTTTCCACTTTTTCATTTAGGTATCGCATGAGCAACAACACGAACCAGTGATAATTGTTACAAATAGTTAGTTTGGTTGGAAAAAATAGACATCCGTTCATCACCGTTCATTCATATTTAACCAGGGATGAAAAAAAGTACCGTACATTTCTGTCCTGCACCCTCACATATCCAAGTTGGTCCAGGAGAAAGCAAATAAACCTTACACGTCTTGGCCATTTTAAAGTGCAAATATTCCTTCTCAACCCTAAGTGGCAGTTAGTAAAATCCCTGAATCCACTCTGCCAGGAATTACCTAGTAGTTAAAGTATCCAAGCCGCCTTTTAATGCAGACGCAGCACTGCATATACTCAAGTATAAGCTAACCCGAGTATAAGCCGACCCCTCCATTTGTACCTTAAGAAAAAAAACTAGAAAAATGTTCGACCAGAGTATAAGCCGGGGTGGCAAAATCCCCAACCACAACACCACTCACAGCCATGGCAGGCCACAACCATATATTAGAAAAACAGAATAAATTCAGCAGATTGCAATAATAAGCCAGGACATAGGCCTACAATGGAGATGGGCATGCAAAGAAATCCTGTTGCAAAGTTTGCATAAAGATAAAGCAAGGAATGCAGAGCCACATAGTCACGTATCTAAAACTTGATATAGGAATGCAAGGATTGTCACCATTCAGTAGACACCGTCCCTGTATGCCTTCCAAGGTTACAATTCAAGATGAGGTTAGCTGGGACCTCCCATGGAAATGTCAAGTGTGTGGTCTCTCTCAGATGATGAACCCCTGTGTGAATAGTGGGGGCATTGTGGGGGTTACTCAAAGAGTAGTGACTCGAGTATAAGCCGAGACAACTACTTGTAAGCTTATACTTAAGTATATACAGTATTTAGCAGAACTACTTACTGCGGTAAAATATTCCACATTTTAAGCACTCCTAAAGTAAAGAACCACTTCCTGAATAGATGGCGTAACTGTTTTCGCTCCATACACAGATCATGCCCCTTATCCTTGGTACAAACTAGGGACAAAAAACTCATCTGCCAAGCTTATGTAGTACCCTCTGATGTATTTATACTTGTTAAGTTGGTTCCCTCCTAGGCATTTTTTTTTCAAGCTAAATAAGCCTGGTTTGTCCAACCTTTCATAGTAAGTGAGACCTTCCATCCCTCTGATTGATTTAGTTGCCGGCCTTTTTATGTTAATGTTTTTCCTATAGTATGGTATTCAAAGCTGTATCCCAAACTTCAAATGTGACTTCAGGAGTACAAGTGATTTATACAAAGGGAGCAGTGTACTATCTAATGATTTTATATCTCATTTTATGCATCCCAGAATCTTACTTGCTTTAGCTACTGTTGCTTGGCTTAGTGAGTCCATGTGCTTCTTAAAGTTGGTCTTTTTAAAATACATAGTTTAACCAAATTTAAAAAGGAACATGTGTTTATGGGCAGCATGGTGATGTAGTGGTTAGCGCTCTCGCCTTGTAGCGCCGGGTCCCAGATTCGAAATCCCAGCCAGGTCAACATCTGCAAGGAGTTTGTATGGTCTCTATGCATACATGGGAAGCATGGTGGCATAGTGGATAGTACTCTATGCTTTGAGTCTTAGCACTGGGTCCTTAGTTCAAATCCATTCCCTGTCAGGACACTATAATTATTCATGAGTTTGTATGTTTTTCCCATGTCTGTGTGGGTTTCCTCTGGGCACTTTGGTTTCCTCCCACATCCCAAAAACATAAAGACACGTTAATTGGCTTCCCCTTAAATTGGCCTTAGACTATGATACAGACACTAAACGACACATGACTATGGTAGGGACAAGATTGTGAGCCCCTCTCAGGGACAGTTCAGTGACAATATATATCGGTGCTATAGAAATACTTAAATACATAAAATAAATACATTTGTTCTATGTTTTATGATCGCCTCTCAAAATACAGAAAAAGAGAAATTAACTCTTCTTTTCAAACAGTGATTATCTAAATACATTCAAATAGTTAATTTGCAAAATATGCACTACTGCATCAGCTTAATAATAGATTTGATTGTTTTTGTTGTACTGTACACAGTATATGGTCTTCTCACTTCATTGTCCCTCAGAAGGGCTCACAATCTAATCCCTACCATATTTATGTGTCCATACACTTTGATAGTTTAGGGCCTATTTTGGGGGAAGCCAATCATCTTATCTGCATGTTTTTGGGATGTTTTTGGGATGTGGGCGGAAACCTATGAGCCCAGAGGAAACCAAACAGACATGGGAAAAACATACAAACTCATGAATAATTATAGTGTCCTGACAGGGAATGGATTTGAACTAAGGACCCAGTGCTAAGACTCAAAGCATAGAGTACTATCCACTATGCCACCATGCTTCCCATGTATGCATGCATACAAAACATGATTTATTTACTCTGTATCAAATATTCTTGAATGTGAACAATACCTATAATTCAATTTTATCTTGGATCACTTTATAAACTATGCATCATAGGTAACATAGGTCTTGATGCAGAAAAAAAAACTGTAGTAACAACAAAAATGAAAAATGTGTAATACTGCTCCTTTTTTAAGTTCTACTAAAGAAATATAAACACTGAATTAAGAATTCCAACATTTATTTACTTTCAATTAATTTTGTAGAAAACTGTAACATCCAAAACTATTTTCTAGCTTGATTTTCAAATTGTAGATAACTTAAAGGAATACTATCGATGTATGCATTTATTTTTAAATGCTGTATGTTGTAGCACACATTAGGACAAGTACAAGGAGCAATTTGATTCCTCACACAGCTGTTCCTCTCAGCTGTAAAATCCTCCGTCAGTTTTGGCCGTCAGTGTTTGATACAAATGTATCTATATGCTGAGGGCTCCCAGAGGGCTAAGCCCATGTCTGCACAGGGGAGTTGCTATCAACTCCTCAGTTTATAGTTTAATTATCACCTTGCTGAAAGAATCTTATTGATATGGTGGTAAGGGGTTAAAGATTCTAGCAATGTGTGTTTATTATCTTTGCTTCTCTTGACTGATAAAGATACTAATATTGCTAATTGTAAACAGTGGTCTGCCCCTCTCAGCAGCTTGTAAAGTGGATGCAGCCTGGAGTGAATCACCACAAGCAGGCAACCAGTCTGAGTGTAAACACAGACTATTGTTATAGCTAGTTATATTCCAGCAATATTACAGCTCATTTAGTTACCTGTTACCACCTCAGATCAGCCTATTTCTCCTCATGTCTCCTGCATGCTGTGAGTGACACAGTGAAATATATTTGTGAGCTGTGTGACAGAGTAACCAAGCAGCTCAGGGTGACCCAAACTACTATGAGCTGTGTGAGAAATGAATTTTTAAGCAGGGATAGTGAGAGAGAGACCTGGGTGAATAAATAAAGTGCCCCTAGCACTAGTGGTAATGTATACACTAATATACAGTATTAAAAAAAAAAGTCGTTTCAATCGATAGTACTCCTTTAAGTTTTAAGGAAAACTAAAGTTTTGTTGAAAATGGAAAGCAACATGTCACTTTCACATATCATATTCTGTAATTAGGCACCTCAGGAAGAAACTCTTTTTTTTTCATCTGCCTTCAAAAAGGCTGCCATACATTTTACTGGTTTATTTACTTAGCATGTTTTTTCAAATAACTCTTCATGCACATGTACAATTCTTATGTACAGGATTAGTTACATTCGAGATTTGAAAAATTCATGAAAACAGAGAATCTTTTTGGATTCGGATTTTCAGAAATTTGGGATTCGTCCCATCTCTTTTTTTTTTTTTTACTGAAGGACTGAATCAGATTTATTGTACTAGATAAAACAGTGATAACAGTTTTTGAAATGAGGCTCTGCACTGTCATCTGACATTTTAAACAGTGATTCTTAAAAAAAATAGTTTTAGTTAGTAAAAAAAAGGCAAAAAAATGGTAATAGTCTTTGGTGGAGGTTGCTTTTTGGAGAAGTTGATGGAGCATTTTTTTGTGAACTGGTATATGGTTCTAATGAGGAGATACTGGAAACCAAGTTTAGTTTAAAATTGGTAGGTGGAGCCTAGTCTTTTAGATGGATTCCATGGATGCATGCCTAAACTTTGTGGAGTGTACAGAGCATTACTGTAAGCCAGTTTTGTCATGGAAAGCTGAAACAACCACAATAAACAACCTATATAATAACATAAAAAATGCAGATTTCTGTAACTGGACAATATTGTGCCAGAGTGACTGCCAGTAAATTGCCATGTTCTTTGCCATTTATGATTATGTATTTCCAATGGTTTTATCTTTTTTAGTTACTAGCAACACACCACAGCCTCAAAAAAGTAAAACAAAAATAGCAAACAAATCTACAGTTTATGTTGTGGGATGTTAATAAAAATTCATTTGTGTATTTTTATTTTTTTCTGTAGCTTCATTTTCATGTAATTGCATGAACCTACAACTGCATTAACTCTTATTTTAATGCTTTCATTGTTCCTTTGTCATTTGCAAAATAACATGCGTTAACATTTAAATTGTTTTTATGTCTTACCATTTAAATATATTTTACAATACTATATTACATTTCAGTATGTTCCTATTCTTAGTGACAACATTCAAGTAGATTGGGATGTTAGATTTTATATAAAATATAGATGGTTGAGGAAAGCATTACTACCTTATATGTTGAACATATTCAGGAAAGGTCTAAGATGAAGCTAGTCTATATATGTAAATTTAATAAACATTTTTAACCACCAAATGTAGCATTTTTTTTAATTCATTTAAAAGATATTCTTTTTAATAAAATAACTTATTTTGTATTTCCCTCCCTCCCCCTAAATTGGCCCTGACGGAAATCCTTACACTACAATATCCTCTCATAGGCATCGGGCTATGAGAGGGATTAGATTGTGAGACACTCCTGGGGACAGTTAAGTGACAAGGGAGTCCCCTGTACTGCACTGGTAGGCTGATAACAGATCCCCGCTCTATTTACGAGCAGGGAACGTGCACGCACTTTGATGCCAATCAACGTTAGACGGTCGGGAGCTGGTTAAACAGGGGCAGCTTTTGCAATGACTGTGCCCACCACTAAAAGTCTCATTACTAACTGAGTAGAATAATTCCAGATTTGAAAAGAAAAAAGCACAAGCACACATTTACATATAAATACTCAAAACTAGCATAATACATACTTTAATCTAGCACTTTTCTGTTGTTTTCTGATGCTATCATCTATTTTTGTTGGTACTTCCACCTCGTAACATACTTTAGGTTTAGGGCCAGTTGTACACTGGTCTATAACAGAAAATCATTATATAATCAACTAGTTTCAGATGATAAGATCATTTGTTTTGTTTGAGCTGAGTTCTTTAAACAGCCATAAAATGCATAGCATGCTGTAATTATACAAAAAATGCCTCTACAAGATAGCTGATGTCAGAAAGCATCCTAAGTACATACGTTATGGACCACAAGGTATTGAATTTTTTTAAAGAAATCAGAGAGGTATCTATATGGGTGTAAATATTCACATAACATTTTGCAGTTGTTCAAATGGTTGGTATGAAGTTTGTTTGGACACAAGGCCAAATGTATCATTAGTTCAAAGCAATTTGCCATCAAAATATTTTTGTTGTCGTCATTGTTGAAATAAACCCTTTCAGTGTTAGATAATAGGTTAAAGTATTATAACTGGGCATACACTACTGTTAATAATGAATGCATGTGATTGTTACATTATTCTTGTCACAATATTTTTAAAATAAAGATATCAATATACTATAGTAGCATAATGATACTTAAGGCTGTATTCATTTTTATTTGTTGTCTTGTATACAGGTGAATCTGGTGTTGAAGAGTGGTCCCAATGGAGTACATGTTCAGTTACTTGTGGTCAAGGGTCGCAGGTGCGAACCAGAACTTGTATACCACCTTACGGGACACACTGCAGCAGCCCCTTAAGAGAAACAAGGGTTTGCAATAACACTGCCCTCTGTCCAGGTAGTGTTAGTAGCAGATCAATACAAATTTGGATGTTGTGAATATGTATAATGCCAAACATTCTACACAACCTGTTCCTTCATACTTTTCCTTATGATGTTCAATTTTAATTATAAAACCACTTAATGTTTAGCAGGAAAAATATATATATTAAGTTATTTTACTAAGGGATAGTTATTATGAAATTATATGATTATTCATGCACTATAACCTTAGAATAGTTTGCTTCATTATACCTGTTAATTTTTGTAAACTACCTTAATTTTTATATGGATTTTATTATAACTCCTCTGAAGTCTTAATTTATAACTTAACTTGACTAACTCAGCAGAACCCCATTCCCAAATAGAAGGCTTGGCAAAGAAAAAAAAAGATAAACTAGATCATCCATTTTATCTACAAAACATTTTCTGTAGAACAGTTAACTTCTCCCATCCAGATTTCCACTGCTGAAGACCTTTACCCTGAGAAAGGCTAATAGTCAAAGGATAATGCACATTAGCTCATCTTGCTTGTCTTTTGGCATACAAAGTGTCCTGATGTTGCCTGTAGAAGATAGTTTCTTCCTAAAATCTCAGCTCAGAGTGGCAGATGTCAAATGCAGCAACACAAAGTTTTATGTACATATATCTAACATTCCTCTTTTCCTACCCAAGGACAAGACATTATTGGATGTATAAATTTTGTTTTTTTCTGTGCAAATTACAGATCATATATTATCAAATGCTATGTGTGTAAATGCATCTAAATAGTATCAGTCTGGACTAAGATTTAGGCTGCATTATTTGTAGTTAAAGGATACTTATGCAGGATAGGGATGGCAATTCCATGTGAATGGTTGCCGTTCGCCCATTTGTGTCTAATGCGAACTATACCAGCTGTTCCTGACTGCCCCATACTTTCCTATGGAGACTTTTTTTGACCTTTCACCCTGAACTCACATGGGACAATCAGACAGGATCACCACCCGGGCCACTCCACTACCCTTAAAAGGCACATTCCCAGCAGCCATTTTCACTCTGCCGTCGTCAGTGCAGGGAGAGGAGCTGATGCTGCAGATAGAGGGACAGTGATAGATAGGCTGTCATTTGATTTTGTGCTGTGTAGCTGCTTCCTAGGTGCTCTGCTACTTGTAGTGCACCAGCTATGGACCTCCCCAGTAGTCTTTTTGATGATTCATCCCGATCACAAATGTCCTTTCCGGGACTAACAGTGACATTGACCCTGCTGTAATGATATTTTGTTGTTGCATTGTGGTGTAGTTTGTGTTGTAGCAACACAAAACCCATATACAGTGAACTGTGTGGGTGGCTGCATCACTGTTATAGCCTGCTGTTACTGTGTATTGATTTTCACTGACCTCCGCACAGCGTCACCTTTCTGTGAGTTACTGTTGATAATATCAGGAAATCAGTGTGTCCTTTATTAAAAAAAATACAGTGTCACAGACATTTGTGTCACAGAGTGATTAGAGTCTAGTGTTAAACCAGCACACCCGAGTCACCTTACTGTGAGTTACTGTCAGTGATATTAGGCAATCATTGTGTTCTTTATAAAAAAAAATACAGTGTCATGGACATTTGTGTCACTGAGTGATTAGCATATAATGTTACAGTGCCACTAGTATGGGTCTGATCTGCACATGAATGTCTGTTAAACAAGGTGTATATGAGATCTCCAGATATCATAGACTAATGCCGGGAATACACGGTGTGTTTATGCACCGGAATCGAGCCGCTGGCTCGATAACGGCGCGTCCCCGCTCGTCCCCGCGGGCGTGCGGATCGATTCTCACTCGTCCCCACGGGCATTTCCTAATCTTCCATGCGTTTCTTTTTTTGTTCCAGCCATCAGTGGCTTGATTGATAATTTCAAATGAACCGTGTATTCCCAGCATAAAAAAACATTTTGCAGAATCTGATCTTTTGCGTTTACTGATCTTTTGCATGTGTACTGCATCTTTAGAAAGACCAGTCTTTCAAACCTCCCTTAAAAACCTATGTGACAGATAAATTCCTCAGTTTTCAAAGATTTAATCTGATTGGTGTACTCAGCTTAATAGAATAGACTGTGTAAGTATGCTCTCATACTACATGGAAAGTAGTAAAATTGGTCTGTGATCTTTCATTTTCTGAAGACTTTTATCTCATGTGTGTACGTAGCTTAAGTGAAAACTCATTGTTGTAACAACCCAGCCCCACACACACACACATACACACACGCACAGTCACACACACACACACACACGTGTGCGTACACACACACACACACACACACACACACACACACACACACACACACACACACACACACACACACACACACACACACACACACACACACCTTAGTAACTGAGGCCAAAATGGAACTCATTTATTCAAACAAATGCAAAGAAAACTGGTGAACTACCAGTTGCCCAGAACATCCAATACTGTAATATAGATTCAGCTTACTTCTTTTCGGTAACTGGACAACATTAGCTTTCATCTTTTGTGCTCCCTATTGAGCTTTACTTACATTTGTAGCTACATAAACCTTAGTAGCAATTGTGTTCTGCCTAGTCGGTATTTAGTCCTGCCCACATTTATTAAATTAATTGTTGGAGTACATTTTTATACAGTACCATTTCTGTTGTTCATTTAATTACTGTACTGTAAATTTCTCTGCTGCAATTACAATGCGTTGTTAGTGTGTCTAATGCTTCTGACAGGGCTGAGGGAATGGGATACATGAGTGATCATTAAACCAGAAAATAGACATATGCAATGCACAATACATAAGATAGTCTGTCAGATGCGGGTACAAAAGCAATGGAAAAATGTATACTATGGGAATTAAGGTCATATTTAGATAGCTGGACAAGTGTGAACCACAGTTTACCCTACGATACAGACAAGGTACATGTTTTGATACATGTAGCACAGTTTGATAAAATGAGATGATGTTGTGATTCTGAGCAATTTTATAATAGTATTTAGTACAGAATGTTGACTGTGTATATATAGGTATGGCATAAAAAGGTTTAGAGTGAGTCAACTTTCAGTACTAAAATGCTAACTGTACATGGTAACTATATGCTGTCCCTGCATGGGAGCCTGATTCTTCAGAAGAGGCTATTTTACAGGAACAACACAGAGAAGATGCAGGCCATTTCTGATAAAAAATACATTGATAAAAAGATCTACTGGGGTTGAACAATGTACATGAAATTTCAAACAAGGTGGACCTGGAACAATTTTTCAGTTTTTTAGGTAGAGTGGGAAAGGGTTGGAAACCATGTTAGTTAGTTGTTTTGTTTTTCTTTTTTTCTTGGTTCTCACTGCATAGATTTTCTATGAGTTCCAATTATCACCCTCCAGTCTCCACTGGGAGGGATCTATCTGTTTCCTGGTCTGTTTACAAGTTGATGTGGGATAAATCTATTTCATGGTCTGTTCATAAGTTGAGGCATACAGTGATCAAGTTTGAGTTCTCCATGGACTTCTTCCTAGCATTATTTCCATTTTAAGCACAATGATAATCATTGATTTTGGGATAACTCCAGTTAACCCACCAGTAAGCTTTTGGTTGGAGAAAGATATCAGAGCACCCAAAGGAAGCTCACACAAACACAATGAACATCTGCAAATTTGACAGAGATAGTATCCTGGCTGGGATACAAACCTAGGATTTAGCACTGCAAGGAGAGAGAGCTCTACACTTAGACACCATGTTGCACTGAATAAATAAAATATTCTTTAAGAAATATACCATATGGACCCAAAACATGATGGGGCACTGGGGGATGTGAAAAATATAACTTTATTTCAAACCATTAAGCAGGAAGCATGCAGTAAATATATACAAGCAGTGGTGAGTGTTGCAGGTAGTGGGCCAAAATAGGAATTGTTGTTTAAAACATTTACACATGTATACAATGCCAGCCAAAGTATAGCTGCATTGCATACCAACATAAGTCTTTTTTATATAATTTATACATGCATTAATGTTATTTAGTTTGTCATATAAAGAATAATTTTATGAACAGTGTTATAAGCATATAAAATACTATATATATTTGCATACCAGGGTAAAGTACATATATAAATGTTCGGCAATAAATGTCAGCACTGACCAGCATTAGCCTAGTAGAGACATCACTATTATGCTATTTATGGACAAAACCTTCCTAACCTCATTAAAATTTACCACATCTCACCAGAAATCTGTATAAAATGGTAACTAAATAATTCAAAACATTATAGTAGAATGCAGGTTTGCTGTAAAACAGGAATTAATTATGTACATAATAAAAGTGAAACAAAGCAATAAAGTTTGTGTGGTACATTTAATGGCAATATGAGAGGATGTCATATTGAGAACAACCTTACTTTTATCCTATTAGTGTCCTTTGTAGTGGTTTATATTATTAACTTAGGTTAAAATAAGATCAAAGTTTGACAACTTCAAAACATTTCCATTCTAATAATGTTCTTATACTTCTGAGCCAGAAGAAGACAGGATAAATTTTACAGAAAGGCAGTTGACAATTACGCCTAGAAAAAATATAATCTGTGAATTTGTTGTCAGATTTCAAATTATGCACTGCAAGGACTTATCCATGTTATGAAATATAGATGCAGTTTCTAATAAGAAGACCATTCAACTCACATTTAAATGTGCTTTATTCGCTTATATAATTCACCAACATCACATGACTTTTCATGTGTCACGAGTAAAAATTTCCCCTAACTGTTTTTGGGGGACTGAGGTGAAACTAAATATAAATGATAAACAGATACATATTTTATTTTATGATGAGTCCATGGTGAAGGTCCCTATCTTATATAAGTAGTAATTGCCTTATGAATCATTGACCTTTAGTACAGCTCCTCTTTTATAATTTGCATTCTTGGCCCTTCTGGTTCCACCCCAGTAAATGTACTAATTTAGAGCACAGCTGTCCTTCAAGTAGCTAATCCACAAAAATGAGCGAAGGGAATCTTCCAACTATAACCATACAGCCCCGTGAACTGTACCATAAAGCTCTGAAATGGTAAATTTCAAAAGAATGATTCTCCTGAAGATGGTTACTAAGTTGTATTTGACATACATCAAAACAGTTACCTCCAACTTGAACACAACCACATTGCAATGCATAGCTATGACTGTTGCTACAAAAAATGGTTAACACTTATATTTGTTCAAATTCCTCATATGTATAGATACATATAACAATATCAAATAATGATAGAACAAAGCACTAAACATTATAATATTTATATTCTGCCACCAGTTTTGGCCAAAGGACATAAATATTAATTTTCAGCACTTATGAACACAGCGCACGTGTTAACATGCACCTCTGCTCATCACTCCCTTGGATAACTTTGGGACTAACCACGGTAGCTCTTTCTGATGTCTGACCCCCCCCCCCCCTTCAAAGATTGGCACATAGGAAGATGTGCTAAGTATCCTGTCTCCTCATTCATTCCCATGGCAATTGCTGCTCTCACATGGCCTGTGCTGCAGCTGGCATATTATAATTATGTTATATCATTTAGGTGTTCTAAGTAGTGATAACATTACTGTAAGGAGCATGTTGTAACTATAACATCTTAAAGCGGAATATAACCCTGCATTTCAACTTTGCTCTAAAACATTGTTTACAGTATATTATATGCAACCAGCATTTTTTTTTACTAGACCAGCATTGGAAGGGTTACACAGGGCTTTAAAGTCCCTAGAGATTTCTGCAGACGCATCCGAACTTCAGTTAGATACTTTTTGTTTACAAATATGTATCTTTTAAGTGTTTATTGTGACTCATCTCTCTCACTGAGAAGGAGCTTTCAGGACAGCCAAAGAGTGTGTAACTGTTTATCAATAGATACATCTAACTAAATAGAATGTAACTATCTGAACGTCTGCACGGAACTTAAAACCTCTGTGTTTAACCCTTCCAATGCTGGTCTAGTAAAAAAAAAATGCTTTTTGCATATAATATGCTGTAAATAATGTTTTAGAGCAAAGTTGAAATGCAGGGTTATATTCCGCTTTAATTGATCTACCATTAAGTGTGAAGTGGTTAAAACGTTTCTGGCTTCCATGGTGATTTTTTTTTAATGAAGTGTAAATGGAAACACCTCATCTTCATATTTTTTTCCGGCTTCACCATATAAAAACTTCAGAAGGCCATAGCAGCCAAATATATATACTTTTTAGAAGAAGTCAGCTAAGAAAGGTTTAACGTTGCTCTTTCTTCAGGTTTCCTTTAACCCCTTCCCGACCACTTAACACCGATCAGCGCCGGGAAGGTGGCTCCTCCAGGACCACCTAACGATGATCAGCATCATGTCCTGGCAGTGGAGATTAGCAGGGATTACGTGCAGATGGGCACGCATCCCTGCTGAGTTACAGAGCTCCGCTCCGATATCAGCCTGCTAACCAGCGATTGCAGCTGGCAGGCTGTCAGACTAAACATTTGTTTAGATTGTACAGTGCTAGGATCTAGTGCAGTGCTGTACAGGGGACAGCTTAGTGACAAAGCTGTCCCCTCAAGGGGCTCACAATGTGATCCCCTCTCATAGACTGATGCCTATGAGAGGCGATCAGTGATTGGATCTCGGGGAGGAGGGAGGTAAATAAAATAAAAAAAATAGAGAAATGTATAAAACATTTTTTTTAAATTAATAAAAAAAAATGGCAGTGCAGCAGCAATCAGATGTCACCAACAGAAAGCTCTGTTGGTGGAAAGAAAAGGAGGCAAGATTAATTTGTGTGCTAAGTTGAATGACCAAGTAATAAACTGTTAAAGCTGCAGAGCACTGAATTGTAAAAAATTGCCTGGTCACTAGGGGATGTAAGCCTGTGGTCCTCAAGCAGTTAAAGTATAAATGTTGTAAATGTTGGAGAGGTGAGATTTTTTCTGAATTCTTTTCACATTTTCTGATTGTCCATCAGAGTTATTAGATTAATTTAGCTGTTTACTGCCTCAGTATTCCCAATGAAGAATTAACAGGGAAGCCAATAATACACTTTCACCAGTCCATGATGACCTTTTGCAGGTGTGTAACTATTACCTAAGCAGTACCTGAGCAGCCTAAATTAATTACTAAAAAGTCAGTCAGATTGTACTGTCTCTATGCTTCTCTGACCCATATATACTTTACTATGGCTACAGTTTACCTTTTCAGAACATCTCCATTTAAACAACGAGGCAGAGCTATTGGAGGCTTTTTCATTTACCACCACATGGACAGGATAATGTATTATTTTATCTTGCTATTGTTTTTCTCCAAAGCCACCTCCTTGACATCAAAGCACGGTAGTATTTCCAGTGCTATCTTGCAGCCTTGGAAGCTGTCGAGGCTAATTTAAATGTTTAAGGATTAATAGACCAAAAGATGTCAATTTACGTTTAATTCAGCAAGTTCCCACTTTTGTCTATTAATGCTGTACATACTGATGCTATTTTCAAACGCAGTAAATTTGAAATAAACAGCCAAGAATGAAAAGCACAATTTAATTAATGAATTTTAACAGCATTGTGATGCTGATGTCCTCCCTGTATTATACAACTTCACCTTAAAGAAAACCTGTACTGAAAATAAAATTCAAAATAGGCATACACAAGTCATACTTACCTTCCATGTAGTCTACTCCTCAGTGTCTTTCTCCTGTCCTGCGTCCTGTTTGTTCACTATGATCAAGGGAATTTTCCGTCCTCCATTTTGAAAATAGCCATTACCCATAACAGCTTTCTGGTCAGCACACAGTTAAACTGTAACATCGCCCACTTGAGCCAAAGGAAAACATGGGCATTACCTGGTACATCAGTTTTCCTCTCAGCTATAACTGACAGCAACTGATATTTTACTGACAGCAACTGATATATTTCAGATCTGACAAAATATTGTCAGAACTGGATGGGATTATTGTCAGAAGAAAATGGTGAGCTTCTGAGAGGAACTGATGGCAAGGTAACTCTGTAATTTTCATTTGAAGTTACCTCATGTGTTTATTTTAAATATTTTTACTCAGTACAGGTTCTCTTTAAAGAAAACCTGTACTGAAAATAAAAGTCAAAATAAGCACACACAAGTCATACTTACCTTCCATGTAGTCTACTCCTCAGTGTCTTTCTCCTGTCCCGCGTCCTATTTGTTCACTATGATCAAGGGAATTTTCCGTCCTCCATTTTGAAAATAGCCATTACCCCATAACAGCTTTCTGGTCAGCACACAGTTAAACTGTAACATCGCCCACTTGAGCCATAGGGAAACATGAACATTACCTGGTACATCTGTTTTCCTCTCAGCTATAACTGACAGCAACTGATATTTTACTGACAGCAACTGATATATTTCAGATCTGACAAAATATTGTCAGAACTGGATGGGATTATTGTCAGAAGAAAATAGTGAGCTTCTGAGAGGAACTGATGGCAAGGTAACTATGTAATGTTCATTTGAAGTTACCTCATGTGTTTATTTTAAATATTTTTACTCAGTACAGGTTCTCTTTAAGCAACTGCTAGCAAATATGAACCAGTTTTACTGTATTTACTGTATTATTTGAAAAATAATTTTATTTTACATGTATGAATCATTTTCCTGAGTATCAATGTAGAGTGATGACCTAACACTCTACATTGTACAAAACCACAACGTACAAAACAACCATCTACTTTACAGTTTTCATGAAATGCTTGCGGAACATAAGCTATCATTACTACCCATACTAGCAGCTTGATTAACTAGGTGTATGCATATACTGGTTCACTGTTTTCATATAGAATATCCAGCTACATCATGGTAAAACAGAACCACTAGGATTAGGTATAGGATTACAAGGAAACTGAAATTTCTGTTACCAGGAAATAAACTGTGATAAATTTAAAATAGAGGGTATTTTCAATTAGTCATTGTTATGTGAGAAAGCAGGGTTTCCTATGATGCCTTATTTCTATTTAGTGAGCAAATATGCAATTTTTTTTTCTTCTCTCTAAAATATGGTTCAATTAAAGTTGCCTTGATCAAAATGCACAACTAATATATTTAAGACTATTAATTGTTGTAACCCGGGATATATATTAAAGCTTATTTCTGCATTCAAACCCAAGTAAGAAATTCAGTAATGCATTATCACTACAATGACACAATATATCAAAAAGTAAGAAACGTTCCCATGCCAAGTATGCAACAAAAATAACACAATGGTATAAATACCAACAGAGGTCTTAATAAACCAATATCATTTAGGGGGGTGTCGTGTTTCATGTAAAAATAGGAGAGTAAAAGTTGCACCAAGCATTTGATGCATAATGTAATGCATACAGTGAAGCATACAGTCAATGAAAAATATGTTTTATTGCAACTGTAAACATGCATGTTGTCTGGCCCCACACAACATGCCTCATGTTATAATGATGGATTACACTGCACCCTACTGCTAATGTGCGGTTATATTGTCCAATGCAATGTACCACGACAGCGTGAAGTTACCTTTTGGTGTTGGAGCAATGGCTATTGTGTTTTAATACCTTAGTGCCATACAGGAATAATGTATTGAGATTAAACATTTGCACCTAAAGAGTGATAGTTTACTCTTCAACTACAGCTTTCATAATACATGTTTTTAAGCTTCTTGTGAGAAAAGGAAAACAAACGCTTGCTTTCCTAAAACAGAAAGTATTTGCAATAATTCAGGTTGGAGTGAACTCCAAGATGTTTCCTAGTGCATCACTGCTGAATATATGCAAATGAACCATTGTCATCCTTAGAAGCTAAACACACCTCCAGATCCACTGGAATGCAATGATGAGTCAGCATCTTATAATTAGCACAGAGCCATAATAATCCAACATGCATACAGACTGTTTCAGATTGGTTGATCCTCATCAGTGCATGGTATGGCTTAATTTGGCTCTATGGAGTAGGACTTGAAAAACGCAGAGGTACAGACTAACCAGCAAGCTCATGGCAAACCAGAACTCATTAGAGTGTGTAAGGGGCTACAATGGTCCAAAAAGCCCCCTTACTAAAATGCATGGAAAACAAAAGTTTGCTTTCTTAAAACAGAAAGTATTTGCAATAATTCAGGTTGGAGTGAACTCCGAGATGTCTCCCAGTGCAAGTCTCCCAGCTTCTAAGGACAACAATGGTTAATTTGCATATATTCAGCAGTGATGCACTGGGAGACATCTCGGAGTTCAATCCAACCTGAATTATCGCAAATACTTTCTGTTTTAAGAAAGCAAACTTTTGTTTTCCATGCATTTTAGTAAGAGGGATTTCATGAATGATAGTCGTTCTGTTTCCTCTAGTGCTGTCTGAAAAAGTCTCTCTTCAAATTCACAAAAACTTTTGAGAAGTTGCAACACACTATTCATAATCTGATTCTTGGGCTACAGTTTATCTAACAGGTATTTTATTTATAGATTGAATCCAAAAATGACTCATAGCATTATAGCAAAAATGACATAAGGCATAACACTTTAATATATTAATTTTACAAACAAGTAAATTATACTAACATATATATATATATATATATATATATATATATATATATATATATATATATATAAATATATGGTAGAATTCCTGGATAATTGATTTCTTCAGTCATACATATGTGTGTGTGTGTGTGTATATATATATATATATATATATATATATATATATATATATATATATATATATATATATATATATATGTATATATATATATATATATATATATATATATATATATATATATATGCTGATGGCCCGGTGTTGCCCGGCATATGTATTTGGCTGGTTTTGGCTGCACCCACTTTTTCTAACCCTATCACACAACTACTCAATTACACAATGGCCTAGTTTGTGAGCTTTGCAATCTTTGGTATCAATAATTTGCATTGAAATTAAATAAATCTGATTGGCTGTTTGTGGCTCCACCCATTTTCTGATTTTGCACCCCAGTTGCCACATGACCAACTGTACCAGATTTGAGAGTTGTGCCATTAACAGTGCAAGAATAGCAGCAATTAAATATTCCTCTTGAAAATCAATAGGTGAATTTTGATTGGTTTTTGTTTGCTCCACCCACTTTTCTGAATATTAATCCCAGTCACCCAGTGACCAACTGTGCAAAGCTTGACAACACTACCATTAACAGTGTAAGAATGGCTGCAGTTTACATTTTCCCAGTGAAATTTGTATTTGTCCCCGCCCACTTTTTGGTTATGGGGTTAAAAAGTATCCTATATGTTATTCCGGGTAATATCCTATGTGTGTGCCAAATGTCATTCAAATCCTTTCAGCCATTGTTGTGCGATTGAGTGGCAAACATCCAAACATCCAAACTTTCGCCAAACAAACAACCTTTTCTGATAAAGGTCCTGTCATAAGATGACTTCTTTACTGTTTACACCTGTGAATATGGCATGGGAAAGAAAGCAGAGAGGAGTTGGACAAAGCAACCAGATTTCTATGCCTGGACATTCTAGGTAGAATGTCAAATTTTATTTTGCATGTATT